>NC_083433.1:26174263-26359263 GCF_020745735.1 Hemiscyllium ocellatum | reverse complement strand
GACCAGCTACATCAAATAGCCCGTTATTTATAAAATTAAGTGCTACCTTACAAGCTCTGATGTTCACCTTATTGGTTATGAGATTGCATAGTGATTATACCAACTAAGTGACTGTCCCTGTAGCTCAGCTGCTGTGTGAGAAATACATTTTCTATGCAGCTTTATGTCAAGTTGTTGCTTTTTTTGTCTGGAAGACATTTTGAGAAGCTGTGAGAAATGTCAGGGTTGTGTTATCATTTGCACCATCAGCATAAATCTTTACGATAGATTCCCTACAGTGTGGAAACAGGCCCTTCGGCCCATCAAGTCCACACCGACACTCTGAAGAGCAACCCACCCAAACCCATTTCCCACTGGTTAATGCAGCTAACACTACGGGTAATTTAGCATGGCCAACCCACCTAACCCAAGCATCTTTGGACTGTGGGAGGAAACCGAAGCACCCGTACAGAGGTTCTACCTGTCCCCGGTGTTGCGAAGGATGGGCCTGGCCTCGCTCCGAGTAGTTGGACCGTTCCGTATCACCTGTCCTTCGTGGAGAAGTTTTTGAAGAAAAACACCTTTGACCACAAGTCTGTCAGGAAGTGGTCAGCATGTAGCATCCTTGAGACCCTTCGGGAAAAGGAGAGGGCGGATCCTATCGAGCGGTTCCCTGAGCAGACTGTCAAAGCCATTTGGCAGAATGCCTCATCGCCAGAACTTTCCAACAAGCACCAAGACATGGCTTGGCTGGTGGTGAGAAGGGCTCTGCCTGTGAGATCCTTTATGCACGCCCGGACTCTCAGCTGCACCGCACGCTGCCCTCGAAGCGGCTGCGGGGGGGAAGAGACTGTCACACACCTCCTTCTGGAATGTGCCTATGCAGAGGAAGTCTGTAGAGGAATGCAGTGGTGTTTGTCAAGGTTCGTCCCGAGCAGCGCCGTGACGCGGGACACCGAGACGAACATCAACTGCGCCTGGAGGATCATCAACTCGGTGAAGGACGCTCTCTGGGCGGTCCGAAACCTGTTGATCTTGCAGCTGAAGGAGTTGACCCCGACTGAGTGTTGCAGACTGGCACATTCCAAGGTCCAGGACTACGTGTTGAGGGACGCGCTGAAGCTTGAGGCAGCTGCTGCCAAGGCGCGGTGGGGAAAGACCACCGTGTAACATCTGCCTGTCTAAAGAAGAACAGGGGGCCCACGCAGTCATTTGGGCTCTGCTGGCACCTCAGCTCAATATGTAATCATACCGACCTGTAAATAGGAATGATTAGACCAAAGATGTGCAGGTTAGGAGAATTGGCCGTGGGAAATTGCCCGTAGTGTTAGGGGCAGGGGTAAATGTAGTGGGATGGGTCTGGGTGGGTTGCACTTCGGAGGGTCAGTGTGGATTTGTTGGGCCGAAGGGCCTGTTTCCACACTGTAAGTAATCTAATCTAATCTAATCTGTTTCGGTATGCAAACAAATGGAATGTTTACATATGTATGGCATGTCCAACTGTACAGACCAAAGTATTTATGAATAAAGTCTATTTTTTGAAATAAGAAAATTCTGGCCTGACTCTCCAGCAGGGAAGGGATAGACTTGACAGTGAGCCCGCCCACTACCCTGCTGCACCAATTAGAAGGCCGCTCTGCGCTATTAGTGACGGGAGGGGAGGCGGTGTTGTACTATGAGTGGCAGATCTGCAGCCAATGGGTGACAGCTCACCTTCCGTTCCATTGGTGAGAGAACCCCATATGCAGATATGGGCCTGAAGGCTGCGATGGAGAAAATTGGGATTTCCGCGAATAATTCCGAATTCAAGTCCGAATTCCAAGGTATCCCTGGTCGGACATATTCTCTCCTGCCACGAAGACATGATAGAACAGCGGGGTGATGTGTAGTCACGCCGAAGTAGAAATGGACAGAAATGAGGGACACGAGCAGAAGCGGCAGCGCGTCGCAAATGCTTGGAGAAACTCAGCAATTTTTGGTGGGGAGGTGGCGAGGCCCCTTTACCTCGTTTGGGTGTAAACCTTAGTCTGGGTTTCACCGCTAACACCTCCCTGAATCACTGCGGAACCTCAAAGACAGACACCGACCCTGACCGGGGGCTTGCCTCTGATACCTACCACCCTGTGCATGTCTATCTGGCTGCAATCAGCTGAGCTGTACAGGAGTTATTAAATACTTCCTGCTTCAGAGACCCCTCTAGTCTAAAAATCAGGACGCTCTGAAAGCTACTGTGCTTCCAATTAAACCTGCTGGACTGTGACCTGATGTTGTGTGATTTTTCACTTTGTCCACCCCAGTCCAACACCGGCATCTCCAAATCATGACCCTCTATTTTAAACATTTTAACCCTCACTGCTGTTCTGAAGGAGCCAGTGATGGACCTGGGGTGGACAAAATTAAAATCGCCACAACACCAGGCTGTTTGGAAGGACTAGTTTTCGCAATGTTGCCCCTTTGTACTTGCAAATAAATCTGTTGGACTCGCCTCATAACATCAGAGACCCAGGTTCAATTCCGAGTGCTCCGGTTTCCTCCCACAGTCCAAAGATATGCAGGTCAGGTGAATTGGCCATGGGAATTGCCCGTAGTGTTAGGTGAAGGGGAATGAGTCTGGGAGTTTGCACATTCTCCCCGTGTCTGTGTGGGTTTCCTTTGGGTGCTCCGGTTTCCTCCTACAGTCCAAAGATGTGTGGGTTAGCTGAATTGGCCATGCTAAATTACCTGTAGTTTTAGGAGTAGGGGTAAATGTAGGGGAATGGGTCTGGGTGGATTGCACTTCGGCGGGTCGGTGTGGACTTGTTGGGCCAAAGAGCCTGTTTCCACACTGTTAAGTAATCTAATCTCCAAATCATGACTCTCTATTTTAAACATTTTAACCCTCACTGCTGTTGTGAAGGAGCCTGGGGTGGACAAAGTTAAAATCAACAAGGTAAAAACAATGACTGCAGATGCTGGAAACCAGATTCTGGATCAGTGGTGCTGGAAGAGCACAGCAGTTCAGGCAGCATCCAAGGAGCAGTAAAATCAATGTTTCGAGCAAAAGCCCTTCGTCAGAAAGTTAAAATCGCACAACACCAGATTATTTGGAAGTACTAGTTTTCGCAATGTTGCTCATTTGTACTTGCAAATAAATCTGTTGGACTCACCTCACAGCGTCAGGGACCCAGGTTCAATTCCCGCCTCAGGCGACTGACTGTGTGGAGTTTGCACATTCTCCCCGTGTCTGCGTGGGTTTCCTCCGGGTGCTCCGGTTTCCTCCCACAGTCCAAAGATGTGCGGGTCAGGTGAATTGGCCATGGGAATTGCCCATAGTGTTAGGTGAAGGGGTAAATGTAGGGGTATGGGTCTGGGTGGTTTGCACTTCAGTGGGTCGGTGTGGACTTGTTGGGCCAAAGGGCCTGTTTAAAACACTAAGTAATCTAATCTAGCCTGAGGTCGTGTGATAGAGCAGATGAATGCATGGCTGAGGAGCTGGTGTATGGGAGAAGGAATTCCATTTTTGGATCATTGGAAGCTGTTTTGGGGTAGAAGTGACCTGTACAAGAAGGACAGATTGCACCTAAATTGGAAGGAGACTAATATACTGGCAGGGAAATTTGCTAGAGCTGCTCGGGAGGATTTAAACTAGTAAGGTGGGGGGTGGGACCCAGGGAGATAGTGAGGAAAGAGATCGATCTGAGACGGGTACAGCTGAGAACAGAAGTGAGTCAAACAGTCAGGGCAGGCAGGGACAAGGTAGGACTAATAAATTAAACTGCATTTATTTCAATGCAAGGGGCCTAACAGGGAAGGCAGATGAACACAGGGCATGGTTAGGAACATGGGACTGGGATATCATAGCAATTTACAGAAACATGGCTCAGGGATGGGCAGGACTGGCAGCTTAATGTTCCAGGGTACAAATGTTACAGGAAGGATAGAAAGGGAGGCAAGAGAGGAGGGGGGAGTGGCATTTTTGATAAGGGATAGCATTACAGCTGTGCTGAGGGAGGATATTCCCGGAAATACATCCAGGGAAGTTATTTGGGTGGAACTGAGAAATAAGAAAGGGATGATCACCTTATTGGGATTGTATTATAGACCCCCTAATAATCAGAGGGAAATTGAGAAACAAACTTGTAAGGAGATCTCAGCAATCTGTAAGAATAATAGGGTGGTTATGGTCGGGGATTTTAACTTTCCAAACATTGACTGGGACTGCCATTGTGTTAAAGGTTTAGATTAGATTAGATTAGACTACTTACAGTGTGGAACAGGCCCTTTGGCCCAACAAGTCCACACCAAAACTCAACCCACCCATTCCCCTACATTTACCCCTTACCTAACACTACGGGCAATTTAGCATGGCCAATTCACCTGGCCCACACATCTTTGGACTGTGGGAGGAAACCGGAGCACCTGGAGGAAACCCACGCAGACACAGGGAGAATGTGCAAACTCCACACAGTCAGTCGCCTGAGTCGGGAATTGAACCCAGGTCTCTGGCGCTGTGAGGCAGCAGTGCTAACCACTGTGCAACTGAGCCCAGTGTACGGGAGGAGGAGTGAGCTCAGTGTGGATGAGGGTGTAGTGACCCAGTGTGGGGCTGGGGGGATTGAGCTCAGTGTGGGGAAGGGGGAGTGAGCTCAGTGTGGGGAGGGAGGTGGGAGTGAGCTCAGTGTGGGGGATATGGAGCGTGCACAGTGTGGGGGAGGGGGAGTGTACCCAGTTTGGGGGATGGGGGAGTGTGCACAGTGTGGGGGAGGGGTAGTGTGCGCTGTGTGGGGGAGGGGGAGTGTGCTCAGTGTGGGGGAGGGAGGGGGAGTGAGCACAGTGTGGGGGAGGGAGGGGAGATTGAGCTCAGTGTGGGGGATGGGGAGTGTGCACAGTGTGGGGGATAGGGAGTGTGCACAGTGTGGGGGATGGGGAGTGTGCACAGTGTGGGGGATGGGGGAGTGTGCACAGTGTGGGGGGGGGGGGAGTGAGCTCAGTATGGGGGAGGGGGGAGTGTGCGCAGTGTGGTGGAGGGGGAGTGTGCGCAGTGTGGGGGAGGGGGAGTGTGCACAGTGTGGGGGAGGGGGAGTGAGCTCAGTGTGGGGGAGGGGGGAGTGAGATCAGTGTGTGGAATGGGGGAGTGTACACAGTGTGGGGGAGGGGGGAGTGAGCTCAGTGTGGGGGAAGGGGGAGTGTGCACAGTGTGGGTGAGGGGGAGTGAGCTCAGTGTGTGGAATGGGGGAGTGTGCACAGTGTGGGGGAGGAGGGAGTGTGCACAGTGTGGGGGAGGAGGGAGTGTGCACAGTGTGGGGGAAGGGGAGTGTGCACAGTGTGGGGGAAGGGGAGTGTGCACAGTGTGGTGGAGGGGGGAGTGAGCTCAGTGTGGGGGATGGGGGAGTGTGCACAGTGTGGGGGAGGGAGGGGAGATTGAGCTCAGTGTGGGGGATGGGGAGTGTGCACAGTGTGGGGGAAGGGGGTGTGAGCACAGTGTGGGGGAGGGGGAGTGAGCACAGTGTGGGGGAAGGGGGAGTGAGCACAGTGTGGGGGAGGGGGAGTGTGCACAGTGTGGGGGAGGGGGAGTGTGCACAGTGTGGGGGATGGGGGAGTGTGCACAGTGTGGGGGAGGGGGAATGTGCACAGTGTGGGGGATGGGGAGTGAGCAAAGTGTGGGGGAGGGGGAGTGAGCACAGTGTGGGGGAGGGGGAGTGTGCACAGTGTGGGGGATAGGGAGTGTGCACAGTGTGGGGGATGGGGGAGTGTGCACAGTGTAGGGGATGGGGGAGTGTGCACAGTGTGGGGGATGGGGGAGTGTGCACAGTGTGTGGGAGGGGGAGTGTGCACAGTGTGGGGGATGGGGGAGTGTGCACAGTGTGGGGGAGGGGGAGTGTGCACAGTGTGGGGGAGGGGGAGTGTGCACAGTGTGGGGGATGGGGGAGTGTGCACAGTGTGGGGGAGGGGGAGTGTGCACAGTGTGGGGGATGGGGGAGTGTGCACAGTGTGGGGGAGGGGGGGGAGTGTGCACAGTGTAGGGGAGGGGGAGTGTGCACAGCGTGGAGGATGGGGGAGTGTGCACAGTGTGGGGGATGGGGGAGTGTGCACAGTGTGGGGGATGGGGAGTGCGCACAGTGTGGGGGATGGGGGAGTGTGCACAGTGTGGGGGATGGGGAGTGTGCACAGTGTGGGGGATGGGGGAGTGTGTACAGTGTGGGGGAGGGGGGAGTGTGCACAGTGTGGTGGAGGGGGAGTGTGCACAGTGTGGGAGAGGGGGGAGTGTGCACTGTGTGGGGGAGGGGGAGTGTGCACAGTGTGGGGGATGGGGGAGTGTGCACAGTGTGGGGGAGGGGGAGTGTGCACAGCGTGGAGGATGGGGGAGTGTGCACAGGGTGGGGGAGGGGGGAGTGTGCACAGTGTGGGGGATGGGGAGTGTGCACAGTGTGGGGGATAGGGAGTGTGAACAGTGTGGGGGATGGGGAGTGTGCACAGTGTGGGGGATGGGGGAGTGTGCACAGTGTGGGGGAGGGGGAAGTGAGCTCAGTATGGGGGATGGGGGAGTGTGCGCAGTGTGGTGGAGGGGGAGTGTGCGCAGTGTGGGGGAGGGGGAGTGTGCACAGTGTGGGGGAGGGGGAGTGAGCTCAGTGTGGGGGAGGGGGGAGTGAGCTCAGTGTGTGGAATGGGGGAGTGTGCACAGTGTGGGGGAGGGGGAGTGAGCTCAGTGTGTGGAATGGGGGAGTGTGCACAGTGTGGGGGAGGGGGGAGTGAGCTCAGTGTGGGGGAAGGGGGAGTGTGCACAGTGTGGGGGAGGGGGAGTGAGCTCAGTGTGTGGAATGGGGGAGTGTGCACAGTGTGGGGGAAGGGGGAGTGAGCACAGTGTGGGGGAAGGGTAGTGTGCACAGTGTGGGGGAGGGGGAGTGTGCGCAGAGTGGGGGAGGGGGAGTGTGCGCAGTGTGGGGGATGGGGGAGTGTGCACAGTGTGGGGGAGGGGGAGTGTGCACAGTGTGGGGGAGGGGGAGTGTGCACAGTGTGGGGGATGGGGGAGTGTGCACAGTGTGGGGGATGGGGGAGTGTGCACAGTGTGGGGGAGGGGGAGTGTGCACAGCGTGGAGGATGGGGGAGTGTGCACAGGGTGGGGGAGGGGGAGTGTGCACAGTGTGGGGGATGGGGAGTGTGCACAGTGTGGGGGATAGGGAGTGTGAACAGTGTGGGGGATGGGGAGTGTGCACAGTGTGGGGGATGGGGGAGTGTGCACAGTGTGGGGGAGGGGGAAGTGAGCTCAGTATGGGGGATGGGGGAGTGTGCGCAGTGTGGTGGAGGGGGAGTGTGCGCAGTGTGGGGGAGGGGGAGTGTGCACAGTGTGGGGGAGGGGGAGTGAGCTCAGTGTGTGGAATGGGGGAGTGAGCTCAGTGTGTGGAATGGGGGAGTGTGCACAGTGTGGGGGAGGGGGAGTGAGCTCAGTGTGTGGAATGGGGGAGTGTGCACAGTGTGGGGGAGGGGGAGTGTGCACAGTGTGGGGGATGGGGGAGTGTGCACAGTGTGGGGGATGGGGGAGTGTGCACAGTGTGGGGGAGGGGGAGTGTGCACAGCGTGGAGGATGGGGGAGTGTGCACAGGGTGGGGGAGGGGGGAGTGTGCACAGTGTGGGGGATGGGGAGTGTGCACAGTGTGGGGGATAGGGAGTGTGAACAGTGTGGGGGATGGGGAGTGTGCACAGTGTGGGGGAAGGGGGAGTGTGCACAGTGTGGGGGAGGGGGAGTGAGCTCAGTGTGTGGAATGGGGGAGTGTGCACAGTGTGGGGGATGGGGGAGTGAGCACAGTGTGGGGGAAGGGTAGTGTGCACAGTGTGGGGGAGGGGGAGTGTGCACAGTGTGGTGGAGGGGGAGTGTGCACAGTGTGGGAGAGGGGGGAGTGTGCACTGTGTGGGGGAGGGGGAGTGTGCACAGTGTGGGGGATGGGGGAGTGTGCACAGTGTGGGGGAGGGGGAGTGTGCACAGCGTGGAGGATGGGGGAGTGTGCACAGGGTGGGGGAGGGGGGAGTGTGCACAGTGTGGGGGATGGGGAGTGTGCACAGTGTGGGGGATAGGGAGTGTGAACAGTGTGGGGGATGGGGAGTGTGCACAGTGTGGGGGATGGGGGAGTGTGCACAGTGTGGGGGAGGGGGAAGTGAGCTCAGTATGGGGGATGGGGGAGTGTGCGCAGTGTGGTGGAGGGGGAGTGTGCGCAGTGTGGGGGAGGGGGAGTGTGCACAGTGTGGGGGAGGGGGAGTGAGCTCAGTGTGGGGGAGGGGGGAGTGAGCTCAGTGTGTGGAATGGGGGAGTGTGCACAGTGTGGGGGAGGGGGAGTGAGCTCAGTGTGTGGAATGGGGGAGTGTGCACAGTGTGGGGGAGGGGGGAGTGAGCTCAGTGTGGGGGAAGGGGGAGTGTGCACAGTGTGGGGGAGGGGGAGTGAGCTCAGTGTGTGGAATGGGGGAGTGTGCACAGTGTGGGGGAAGGGGGAGTGAGCACAGTGTGGGGGAAGGGTAGTGTGCACAGTGTGGGGGAGGGGGAGTGTGCGCAGAGTGGGGGAGGGGGAGTGTGCGCAGTGTGGGGGAGGGGGAGTGTGCACAGCGTGGAGGATGGGGGAGTGTGCACAGCGTGGAGGATGGGGGAGTGTGCACAGTGTGGGGGATGGGGAGTGTGCACAGTGTGGGGGATGGGGGAGTGTGTACAGTGTGGGGGAGGGGGAGTGTGTACAGTGTGGGGGAGGGGGGAGTGTGCACAGTGTGGGGGATGGGGGAGTGTGTACAGTGTGGGGGAGGGAGGAGTGTGTACAGTGTGGGGGAGGGGGGAGTGTGTACAGTGTGGGGGAGGGGGGAGTGTGCACAGTGTGGGGGATGGGGAGTGTGTACAGTGTGGGGGAGAGGGGGAGTGTGTACAGTGTGTGGGAGGGGGACTGTGCACAGTGTGGGGGATGGGGGAGTGTGCACAGTGTGGGGGAGGGGGAGTGTGCACAGTGTGGGGGAGGGAGGAGTGTGTACAGTGTGGGGGAGGGGGAGTGTGTACAGTGTGGGGGAGGGGGGGAGTGTGCACAGTGTGGGGGAGTGGGGTGTGAGCTCAGTGTGGGGGAGGGGGGGGGAGTGTGCACAGTGTGGGGGAGGGGAGTGTGCACAGTGTGGGGGAGTGGGGAGCGTGTACAGTGTGGGGGAGGGAGGAGTGTGTACAGTGTGGGGGGGGAGTGAGCTCAGTGTGGGGGAGGGGGGAGTGAGCTCAGTGTGGGGGAGGGGGGAGTGTGCACAGTGTGGGGGAGGGGGAGTGTGCGCAGTGTGGGGGAGGGGGGAGTGTGTACAGTGTGGGGGAGGGAGCCCAGTGAGGGGGAGGGGGGAGTGAGCTCAGTGTGGGGGGGGGGGAGTGTGTACAGTGTGGGGGAGAGTGTACAGTGTGGGGGAGGGGGGAGTGAGCCCAGTGTGGGGGAGGGGGGAGTGTGTACAGTGTGGGGGAGGGGGGAGTGAGCCCAGTGTGAGGGAGGGGGAGTGTGTACAGTGTGGGGGAGGGGGGGAGAGTGTAGAGTGTGGGGGAGGGGGGAGTGAGCCCAGTGTGGGGGAGGGGGGAGTGAGCTCAGTGTGGGTGAGGTGGGAGTGAGCCCAGTGTGGGGGAGGGGGGGAGTGTGTACAGTGTGGGGGAGGGGGAGGGAGCCCAGTGTGGGGGAGGGGGGAGTGTGTACAGTGTGGGGGAGGGGGGGGAGCGTGTACAGTGTGGGGGAGGGGGGAGTGTGTACAGTGTGGGGGAGGGGGGTAGTGTGTACAGTGTGGGTGAGGGGGGAGTGAGCCCAGTGTGGGGGAGGGTGGAGTGTGTACAGTGTGGGGGAGGGGGCAGTGAGCCCAGTGTGGGGGAGGGGGGAGTGTGTACAGTGTGGGGGAGGAGGGAGCGTGTACAGTGTGGGGGAGGGGGGAGTGTGTACAGTGTGGGGGAGGGGGGGGGAGAGAGCCCAGTGTGGGGGAGGGGGGAGTGTGTACAATGTGGGGGATGGGGGAGCGTGTACAGTGGGGGGGAGGGGGGAGAGAGCCCAGTGTGGGGGAGAGGGGAGTGTGTACAGTGTGGGGGGGGAGGGGGGGGAGCGTGTACAGTGTGGGGGAGGGGGGGGGGAGTGAGCTCAGTGTGGGGGAGGGGGGAGCGTGTACAGTGTGGGGGAGGGGGGAGTGAGCTCAGTGTTGGGGAGGGGGGAGTGTGTACAGTGTGGGGGAGGGGGGAGTGAGCCCAGTGTTGGGGAGGGGGGAGTGTGTACAGTGTGGGGGAGGGGGGAGTGAGCCCAGTGTGGGGGATGGGGGAGTGTGTACAGTGTGGGGGAGGGGGACTGTGCACAGTGTGGGGGATGGGGGAGTGTGTACAGTGTGGGGGAGGGAGGAGTGTGTACAGTGTGGGGGAGGGGGGGAGTGTGTACAGTGTGGGGGGGAGGGGGGAGTGTGCACAGTGTGGGGGATGGGGGAGTGTGTACAGTGTGGGGGAGGGGGAGTGTGTACAGTGTGGGGGAGGGGGCAGTGAGCCCAGTGTGGGGGATGGGGGAGTGTGCACAGTGTGGGGGAGGGGGAGTGTGCACAGTGTGGGGGAGGGAGGAGTGTGTACAGTGTGGGGGAGGGGGGAGTGTGCACAGTGTGGGGGAGTGGGGTGTGAGCTCAGTGTGGGGGGGGGGGGGAGTGTGCACAGTGTGGGGGAGGGGAGTGTGCACAGTGTGGGGGAGTGGGGAGCGTGTACAGTGTGGGGGAGGGAGGAGTGTGTACAGTGTGGGGGGGGAGTGAGCTCAGTGTGGGGGAGGGGGGAGTGAGCTCAGTGTGGGGGAGGGGGGAGTGTGCACAGTGTGGGGGGGGAGGGGGGAGTGTGTACAGTGTGGGGGAGTGAGCCCAGTGAGGGGGAGGGGGGAGTGAGCTCAGTGTGGGGGAGGGGGGAGTGTGTACAGTGTGGGGGAGAGTGTACAGTGTGGGGGAGGGGGGAGTGAGCCCAGTGTGGGGGAGGGGGGAGTGTGTACAGTGTGGGGGAGGGGGGGAGTGAGCCCAGTGTGAGGGAGGGGGAGTGTGTACAGTGTGGGGGAGGGGGGAGAGTGTAGAGTGTGGGGGAGGGGGGAGTGAGCCCAGTGTGGGGGGGGGGGGAGTGAGCTCAGTGTGGGTGAGGTGGGAGTGAGCCCAGTGTGGGGGAGGGGGGAGTGTGTACAGTGTGGGGGAGGGGGTAGTGTGTACAGTGTGGGTGAGGGGGGAGTGAGCCCAGTGTGGGGGAGGGGGGAGTGTGTACAGTGTGGGGGAGGGGGCAGTGAGCCCAGTGTGGGGGAGGGGGGAGTGTGTACAGTGTGGGGGAGGGGGGAGTGTGTACAGTGTGGGGGGAGGAGGGAGTGTGTACAGTGTGGGGGAGGGGGGAGTGTGTACAGTGTGGGGGAGGGGGGAGAGAGCCCAGTGTGGGGGGGGGGGGAGTGTGTACAATGTGGGGGATGGGGGAGCGTGTACAGTGTGGGGGAGGGGGGAGAGAGCCCAGTGTGGGGGAGAGGGGAGTGTGTACAGTGTGGGGGAGGGGGGAGCGTGTACAGTGTGGGGGAGGGGGGAGTGAGCTCAGTGTGGGGGGGGGGGAGCGTGTACAGTGTGGGGGAGGGGGGAGTGAGCTCAGTGTTGGGGAGGGGGGAGTGTGTACAGTGTGGGGGAGGGGGGAGTGAGCCCAGTGTTGGGGAGGGGGGAGTGTGTACAGTGTGGGGGAGGGGGGGGAGTGAGCCCAGTGTGGGGGATGGGGGAGTGTGTACAGTGTGGGGGAGGGGGACTGTGCACAGTGTGGGGGATGGGGGAGTGTGTACAGTGTGGGGGAGGGAGGAGTGTGTACAGTGTGGGGGAGGGGGAGTGTGTACAGTGTGGGGGGGGGGGGGGGAGTGTGCACAGTGTGGGGGATGGGGGGGAGTGTGTACAGTGTGGGGGAGGGGGAGTGTGTACAGTGTGGGGGAGGGGGACTGTGCACAGTGTGGGGGATGGGGGAGTGTGCACAGTGTGGGGGAGGGAGGAGTGTGTACAGTGTGGGGGAGGGGGAGTGTGTACAGTGTGGGGGAGGGGGGAGTGTGCACAGTGTGGGGGAGGGGTGTGTGAGCTCAGTGTGGGGGAGGGGGGAGTGTGCACAGTGTGGGGGAGGGGAGTGTGCACAGTGTGGGGGAGTGGGGAGCGTGTACGGTGTGGGCGATGGGGGAGTGTGTACAGTGTTGGGGGGGAGTGAGCTCAGTGTTGGGGAGGGGGGAGTGAGCTCAGTGTGGGGGAGGGGGGAGTGTGCACAGTGTGGGGGAGGGGGAGTGTGCGCAGTGTGGGGGAGGGGGGAGTGTGTACAGTGTGGGGGAGTGAGCCCAGTGAGGGGGAGGGGTGAGTGAGCTCAGTGTGGGGGAGGGGGGGAGTGTGTACAGTGTGGGGGAGGGGGGAGAGTGTACAGTGTGGGGGAGGGGGGAGTGAGCCCAGTGTGGGGGAGGGGGGAGTGTGTACAGTGTGGGGGAGGGGGGAGTGAGCCCAGTGTGAGGCAGGGGGAGTGTGTACAGAGTGGGAGAGGGGGGAGAGTGTAGAGTGTGGGGGAGGGGGGAGTGAGCCCAGTGTGGGGGGAGGGGGGAGTGAGCTCAGTGTGGGTGAGGGGGGAGTGAGCCCAGTGTGGGGGAGGGGGGAGTGTGTACAGTGTGGGGGAGGGGGGAGGGAGCCCAGTGTGGGGGGAGGGGGGAGTGTATACAGTGTGGGGGAGGGGGGAGCGTGTACAGTGTGGGGGAGGGGGGAGTGTGTACAGTGTGGGGGGGGGGGTAGTGTGTACAGTGTGCGTGAGGGGGGAGTGAGCCCAGTGTGGGGGAGGGGGGAGTGTGTACAGTGTGGGGGAGTGGGGAGTGTGTACAGTGTGGGGGAGGGGGGAGAGAGCCCAGTGTGGGGGAGGGGGGAGTGTGTACAATGTGGGGGAGGGGGGAGCGTGTACAGTGTGGGGGAGGGGGGAGAGAGCCCAGTGTGGGGGAGAGGGGGAGTGTGTACAGTGTGGGGGGGGGGGGGAGCGTGTACAGTGTGGGGGAGGGGGGAGTGAGCTCAGTGTGGGGGAGGGGGGAGTGAGCTCAGTGTGGGGGAGGGGGGAGCGTGTACAGTGTGGGGGAGGGGGGAGTGTGTACAGTGTGGGGGAGGGGGGGGGGAGTGAGCTCAGTGTGGGGGAGGGGGGGAGTGAGCCCAGTGTGGGGGAGGGGGGAGTGTGTACAGTGTGGGGGGGGGGGGGAGAGTGTACAGTGTGGGGGAGGGGGGAGTGAGCCCAGTGTGGGGGAGGGGGGAGTGTGTACAGTGTGGGGGAGGGGGGAGTGAGCCCAGTGTGAGGGAGGGGGAGTGTGTACAGAGTGGGCGAGGGGGGAGAGTGTAGAGTGTGGGGGAGGGGGGAGTGAGCCCAGTGTGGGGGGAGGGGGGAGTGAGCTCAGTGTGGGTGAGGGGGGAGTGAGCCCAGTGTGGGGGAGGGGGGAGTGTGTACAGTGTGGGGGAGGGGGGAGGGAGCCCAGTGTGGGGGAGGGGGGAGTGTATACAGTGTGGGGGAGGGGGGGGGAGCGTGTACAGTGTGGGGGGAGGGGGGTAGTGTGTACAGTGTGCGTGAGGGAGGGGGGAGTGAGCCCAGTGTGGGGGAGGGGGGAGTGTGTACAGTGTGGGGGAGTGGGGAGTGTGTACAGTGTGGGGGAGGGGGGAGAGAGCCAGTGTGGGGGAGGGGGGAGTGTGTACAATGTGGGGGAGGGGGGAGCGTGTACAGTGTGGGGGAGGGGGGAGAGAGCCCAGTGTGGGGGAGAGGGGAGTGTGTACAGTGTGGGGGAGGGGGGAGCGTGTACAGTGTGGGGGAGGGGGGAGTGAGCTCAGTGTGGGGGAGGGGGGAGTGAGCTCAGTGTGGGGGAGGGGGGAGCGTGTACAGTGTGGGGGAGGGGGGAGTGTGTACAGTGTGGGGGAGGGGGGAGTGAGCTCAGTGTGGGGGAGGGGGGAGTGAGACCAGTGTGGGGGAGGGGGGAGTGTGTACAGTGTGGGGGAGGGGGGAGTGAGCCCAGTGTGGGGGAGGGGGGGGGGTGTGTGTACAGTGTGGGGGAGGGGGGAGTGAGCCCAGTGTGGGGGAGGGGGAGTGTGTGTACAGTGTGGGGGGGGGGGGAGAGTGTAGAGTGTGGGGGAGGGGGGGGTGAGCCCAGTGTGGGGGATGGGGGAGTGTGTACAGTGTGGGGGAGGGGGGAACGTGTACAGTGTGGGGGAGGGGGGGAGTGTGTACAGTGTGGGGGAGGGGGGGGGTAGTGTGTACAGTGTGGGGGAGAGAGCCCAGTGTGGGGGAGGAGGGAGCGTGTACAGTGTGGGGGAGGGGGGAGTGTGTACAGTGTGGGGGAGGGGGGAGAGAGCCCAGTGTGGGGGAGGGGGGAGTGTGTACAGTGTGGGGGAGGGGGGAGCGTGTACAGTGTGGGGGAGGGGGGAGAGAGCCCAGTGTGGGGGAGGGGGGAGTGTGTACAGTGTGGGGGAGGGGGGGAGCGTGTACAGTGTGGGGGAGGGGGGAGTGTGTACAGTGTGGGGGAGGGGGTAGTGTGTACAGTGTGGGTGGGGGGGAGTGAGCCCAGTGTGGGGGAGGGGGGAGTGTGTACAGTGTGGGGGAGGGGGGGGAGTGAGCCCAGTGTGGGGGAGGGGGGAGTGTGTACAGTGTGGGGGAGGGGGGAGTGTGTACAGTGTGGGGGAGGAGGGAGCGTGTACAGTGTGGGGGAGGAGGGAGCGTGTACAGTGTGGGGGAGGGGGGAGAGAGCCAGTGTGGGGGAGGGGGGAGTGTGTACAATGTGGGGGAGGGGGGAGTGTGTACAGTGTGGGGGAGGGGGGAGAGAGCCCAGTGTGGGGGAGAGGGGAGTATGTACAGTGTGGGGGAGGGGGGAGCGTGTACAGTGTGGGGGAGGGGGGAGTGAGCTCAGTGTGGGGGAGGGGGGAGCGTGTACAGTGTGGGGGAGGGGGGTGTGAGCTCAGTGTGGGGGAGGGGGGAGTGAGCCCAGTGTGGGGGAGGGGGGAGTGTGTACAGTGTGGGGGAGGGGGGAGTGAGCCCAGTGTGGGGGATGGGGGAGTGTGTACATTGTGGGGGAGGGGGACTGTGCACAGTGTGGGGGATGGCCGAGTGTGTACAGTGTGGGGGAGGGAGGAGTGTGTACAGTGTGGGGGAGGGGGAGTGCGTACAGTGTGGGGGAGGGGGGAGTGTGCACAGTGTGGGGGGTGGGGGAGTGTGTACAGTGTGGGGGAGGGAGGAGTGTGTACAGTGTGGGGGAGGGGGAGTGTGTACAGTGTGGGGGAGGGGGAGTGTGCACAGTGTGGGGGAGGGGGGTGTGAGCTCAGTGTGGGGGAGGGGGGAGTGTGCACAGTGTGGGGGAGGGGAGTGTGCACAGTGTGGGGGAGTGGGGAGCGTGTACAGTGTGGGGGAGGGGGGAGTGAGCTCAGTGTGGGGGGAGGGGAGTGTGTACAGTGTGGGGGAGGGGGGAGTGAGCTCAGTGTGGGGGAGGGGGGAGTGTGCACAGTGTGGGGGAGGGGGAGTGTGCGCAGTGTGGGGGAGGGGGGAGTGTGTACAGTGTGGGGGAGTGAGCCCAGTGAGGGGGAGGGGGGGAGTGAGCTCAGTGTGGGGGAGGGGGGGAGTGTGTACAGTGTGGGGGAGGGGGGAGAGTGTACAGTGTGGGGGAGGGGGGAGTGAGCCCAGTGTGGGGGGGGGGGGGAGTGTGTACAGTGTGGGGGAGGGGGGAGTGAGCCCAGTGTGAGGGAGGGAGAGTGTGTACAGAGTGGGCGAGGCGGGAGAGTGTAGAGTGTGGGGAGGGGGGAGTGAGCCCAGTGTGGGGGAGGGGGGAGTGAGCTCAGTGTGGGTGAGGGGGGAGTGAGCCCAGTGTGGGGGAGGGGGGAGTGTGTACAGTGTGGGGGAGGGGGAGTGCGTACAGTGTGGGGGAGGGGGGAGTGTGCACAGTGTGGGGGGTGGGGGAGTGTGTACAGTGTGGGGGAGGGAGGAGTGTGTACAGTGTGGGGGAGGGGGAGTGTGTACAGTGTGGGGGAGGGGGAGTGTGCACAGTGTGGGGGAGGGGGGGTGTGAGCTCAGTGTGGGGGAGGGGGGAGTGTGCACAGTGTGGGGGAGGGGAGTGTGCACAGTGTGGGGGAGTGGGGAGCGTGTACAGTGTGGGCGATGGGGGAGTGTGTACAGTGTGGGGGGGGGGGGAGTGAGCTCAGTGTGGGGGAGGGGGGAGTGAGCTCAGTGTGGGGGAGGGGGGAGTGTGCACAGTGTGGGGGGAGGGGGAGTGTGCGCAGTGTGGGGGAGGGGGGAGTGTGTACAGTGTGGGGGAGTGAGCCCAGTGAGGGGGAGGGGGGGAGTGAGCTCAGTGTGGGGGAGGGGGGAGTGTGTACAGTGTGGGGGAGGGGGGGAGAGTGTACAGTGTGGGGGAGGGGGGAGTGAGCCCAGTGTGGGGGAGGGGGGAGTGTGTACAGTGTGGGGGAGGGGGGAGTGAGCCCAGTGTGAGGGAGGGAGAGTGTGTACAGAGTGGGCGAGGCGGGAGAGTGTAGAGTGTGGGGAGGGGGGAGTGAGCCCAGTGTGGGGGAGGGGGGAGTGAGCTCAGTGTGGGTGAGGGGGGAGTGAGCCCAGTGTGGGGGAGGGGGGAGTGTGTACAGTGTGGGGGAGGGGGAGGGAGCCCAGTGTGGGGGAGGGGGGAGTGTGTACAGTGTGGGGGAGTGGGGAGCGTGTACAGTGTGGGGGAGGGGGGGAGTGTGTACAGTGTGGGGGAGGGGGGGGGGTAGTGTGTACAGTGTGGGTGAGGGGGGAGTCAGCCCAGTGTGGGGGAGGGGGGAGTGTGTACAGTGTGGGGGAGGAGGGAGTGAGCCCAGTGTGGGGGAGGGGGGAGTGTGTACAGTGTGGGGGAGGAGGGAGCGTGTACAGTGTGGGGGAGGGGGGGAGTGTGTACAGTGTGGGGGAGGGGGGTGAGAGCCCAGTGTGGGGGAGGGGGGAGTGTGTACAATGTGGGGGAGGGGGGAGCGTGTACAGTGTGGGGGAGGGGGGACAGAGCCCAGTGTGGGGGAGAGGGGAGTGTGTACAGTGTGGGGGGGGGGGGGAGCGTGTACAGTGTGGGGGAGGGGGGAGTGAGCTCAGTGTGGGGGAGGGGGGGAGCGTGTACAGTGTGGGGGAGGGGGGGAGTGAGCTCAGTGTGGGGGAGGGGGGAGTGAGCCCAGTGTGGGGGGAGGGGGGAGTGTGTACAGTGTGGGGGAGGGGGGAGTGAGCCCAGTGTGGGGGAGGGGGAGTGTGTACAGTGTAGGGGAGGGGGGAGAGTGTAGAGTGTGGGGGAGGGGGAGTGAGCCCAGTGTGGGGGAGGGAGGAGTGAGCTCAGTGTGGGTGAGGAGGGAGTGAGCCCAGTGTGGGGGAGGAGGGAGTGTGTACAGTGTGGGGGAGGGGGGAGCGTGTACAGTGTGGGGGAGGGGGGAGTGAGCCCAGAGTGGGGGAGGGGGGGAGTGTGTACAGTGTGGGGGAGGAGGGAGCGTGTACAGTGTGGGGGAGGGGGGAGTGTGTACAGTGTGGGGGAGGGGGGAGAGAGCCCAGTGTGGGGGAGGGGGGAGTGTGTACAGTGTGGGGGAGGGGGGAGCGTGTACAGTGTGGGGGAGGGGGGGAGTGTGTACACTGTGGGGAAGGGGGGAGCGTGTACAGTGTGGGGGATGGGGGCGTGAGCTCAGTGTGGGGGAGGGGGGAGCGTGTACAGTGTGGGGGAGGGGGGGAGTGAGCTCAGTGTGGGGGAGGGGGGAGTGAGCCCAGTGTGGGGGAGGGGGGAGTGTGTACAGTGTGGGGGAGGGGGGAGTGAGCTCAGTGTGGGGGAGGGGGGAGTGTGTACAGTATGGGGGAGGGGGGAGTGAGCCCAGTGTGGGGGGGAGGGGGAGTGTGTACAGTGTGGGGGAGGGGGGAGCGTGTACAGTGTGGAGGAGGGGGAGTGTGTACAGTGTGGGGGAGGGGGGTGTGAGCTCAGTGTGGGGGAGGGGGAGCGTTACAGTGTCGGGGAGGGGGGAGTGAACTCAGTGTGGGGGAGGGGGGAGTGTGTACAGTGTGGGGGAGGGGGGGAGTGAGCTCAGTGTGGGGGAGGGGGGGAGTGTGTACAGTGTGGGGGAGGGGGAGTGAGCTCAGTGTGGGGGAGGGGGGAGTGAGCACAGTGTGGGGGAGGGGGGAGTGTGTACAGTGTGGGGGAGGGGGGAGCGTGTACAGTGTGGGGGAGGGGGGAGTGTGTACAGTGTGGGGGAGGGGGGAGTGAGCCCAGTGTGGGGGAGGGGGGAGTGAGCTCAGTGTGGGGGAGGGGGAGTGTGTACAGTGTGGGGGAGGGGGGAGTGTGTACAGTGTGGGGGAGGGGGGAGTGTGCCCAGTGTGGGGGAGGGGGGAGTGTGCCCAGTGTGGGGGATGGGGGGAGTGTGTACAGTGTGGGGGAGGGGGGAGAGAGCCAGTGTGGGGGAGAGGGGAGTGTGTACAGTGTGGGGGAGGGGGGGAGCGTGTACAGTGTGGGGGAGGGGGGAGTGAGCTCAGTGTGGGGGGGGGGGAGCGTGTACAGTGTGGGGGAGGGGGGAGTGAGCTCAGTGTGGGGGAGGGGGGAGTTAGCTCAGTGTGGGGGAGGGGGGAGCGTGTACAGTGTGGGGGAGGGGGGAGTGTGTACAGTGTGGGGGAGGGGGGGGAGTGAGCTCAGTGTGGGGGAGGGGGGGAGTGAGCCCAGTGTGGGGGAGGGGGGAGTGTGTACAGTGTGGGGGAGGGGGGAGTGAGCCCAGTGTGGGGGGGGGGGGAGTGTGTACAGTGTGGGGGAGGGGGGAGTGAGCCCAGTGTGGGGGAGGGGGAGTGTGTACAGTGTAGGGGAGGGGGGGAGAGTGTAGAGTGTGGGGGAGGGGGGAGTGAGCCCAGTGTGGGGGATGGGGGAGTGTGTACAGTGTGGGGGGGGAGGGGGGAGCGTGTACAGTGTGGGGGAGGGGGGAGTGTGTACAGTGTGGGGGAGGGGGTAGTGTGTACAGTGTGGGGGAGGGGGGAGAGAGCCCAGTGTGGGGGAGGAGGGAGCGTGTACAGTGTGGGGGAGGGGGGAGTGTGTACAGTGTGGGGGAGGGGGGGGAGAGAGCCCAGTGTGGGGGGGGAGGGGGGAGTGTGTACAGTGGGGGGGAGGGGGGAGCGTGTACAGTGTGGGGGAGGGGGGAGAGAGCCAGTGTGGGGGAGGGGGGAGTGTGTACAGTGTGGGGGAGGGGGGAGCGTGTACAGTGTGGGGGAGGGGGGAGTGTGTACAGTGTGGGGGAGGGGGGTAGTGTGTACAGTGTGGGTGAGGGGGGAGTGAGCCCAGTGTGGGGGAGGGGGGAGTGTGTACAGTGTGGGGGGGAGGGGGGAGTGAGCCCAGTGTGGGGGAGGGGGGAGTGTGTACAGTGTGGGGGAGGGGGGAGTGTGTACAGTGTGGGGGAGGAGGGAGCGTGTACAGTGTGGGGGAGGGGGGAGTGTGTACAGTGTGGGGGAGGGGGGAGAGAGCCCAGTGTGGGGGAGGGGGGAGTGTGTACAATGTGGGGGAGGGGGGAGCGTGTACAGTGTGGGGGAGGGGGGAGAGAGCCCAGTGTGGGGGAGAGGGGAGTATGTACAGTGTGGGGGAGGGGGGAGCGTGTACAGTGTGGGGGAGGGGGGAGTGAGCTCAGTGTGGGGGAGGGGGGAGCGTGTACAGTGTGGGGGAGGGGGGTGTGAGCTCAGTGTGGGGGAGGGGGGGAGTGAGCCCAGTGTGGGGGAGGGGGGAGTGTGTACAGTGTGGGGGAGGGGGGAGTGAGCCCAGTGTGGGGGATGGGGGAGTGTGTACATTGTGGGGGAGGGGGCCTGTGCACAGTGTGGGGGATGGCCGAGTGTGTACAGTGTGGGGGAGGGAGGAGTGTGTACAGTGTGGGGGAGGGGGAGTGTGTACAGTGTGGGGGAGGGGGGGAGTGTGCACAGTGTGGGGGGTGGGGGAGTGTGTACAGTGTGGGGGAGGGGGAGTGTGTACAGTGTGGGGGAGGGGGACTGTGCACAGTGTGGGGGATGGGGAAGTGTGCACAGTGTGGGGGAGGGGGAGTGTGCACAGTGTGGGGGAGGGAGGAGTGTGTACAGTGTGGGGGAGGGGGAGTGTGTACAGTGTGGGGGAGGGGGAGTGTGCACAGTGTGGGGGAGGGGGGTGTGAGCTCAGTGTGGGGGAGGGGGGAGTGTGCACAGTGTGGGGGAGGGGAGTGTGCACAGTGTGGGGGAGTGGGGAGCGTGTACAGTGTGGGCGATGGGGGAGTGTGTACAGTGTGGGGGGGGAGTGAGCTCAGTGTGGGGGAGGGGGGAGTGAGCTCAGTGTGGGGGAGGGGGGAGTGTGCACAGTGTGGGGGAGGGGGAGTGTGCGCAGTGTGGGGGAGGGGGGAGTGTGTACAGTGTGGGGGAGTGAGCCCAGTGAGGGGGAGGGGGGGAGTGAGCTCAGTGTGGGGGAGGGGGGAGTGTGTACAGTGTGGGGGAGGGGGGGAGAGTGTACAGTGTGGGGGAGGGGGGAGTGAGCCCAGTGTGGGGGAGGGGGGAGTGTGTACAGTGTGGGGGAGGGGGGAGTGAGCCCAGTGTGAGGGAGGGAGAGTGTGTACAGAGTGGGCGAGGGGGGAGAGTGTAGAGTGTGGGGAGGGGGGAGTGAGCCCAGTGTGGGGGAGGGGGGAGTGAGCTCAGTGTGGGGGAGGGGGGAGTGTGTACAGTGTGGGGGAGGGGGGGTGAGCTCAGTGTGGGGGAGGGGGGAGTGTGTACAGTGTGGGGGAGGGGGGAGCGTGTACAGTGTGGCGGAGGGGGGAGTGTGTACAGTGTGGGGGAGTGGGGAGTGAGCCCAGTGTGGGGGAGGGGGAGTGTGTACAGTGTGGGGGAGGGGGGAGCGTGTACAGTGTGGCGGAGGGGGGAGTGTGTACAGTGTGGGGGAGGGGGGGAGTGTGTACAGTGTGGGGGAGGGGGGAGTGAGCCCAGTGTGGGGGAGGGGGAGTGTGTACAGTGTGGGGGAGGGGGGAGTGTGCCCAGTGTGGGGGAGGGGGGAATGTGTACAGTGTGGGGGACGGGGGAGCGTGTACAGTGTGGGGGAGGGGGGAGCGTGTACAGTGTGGCGGAGGGGGGAGTGTGTACAGTGTGGGGGAGGGGGGAGTGAGCTCAGTGTGGGGGAGGGGGAGTGTGTACAGTGTGGGGGAGGGGGGAGTGTGCCCAGTGTGGGGGAGGGGGAGTGTGTACAGTGTGGGGGAGGGGGGAGTGTGTACAGTGTGGGGGAGGGGGGAGTGAGTTCAGTGTGGTGGAGGGGGAGTGTGTACAGTGTGGGGGAGGGGGGGAGTGAGCCCAGTGTGGGGGAGGGGGGAGTGTGCCCAGTGTGGGGGAGGGGGGAGTGTGTACAGTGTGGGGGAGGGGGGAGTGAGCCCAGTGTGGGGGAGGGGCGAGTGTGCCCAGTGTGGGGGAGGGGGGAGTGTGTACAGTGTGGGGGAGGGGGAAGTGAGCTCAGTGTGGGGGAGGGGGAGTGAGCTCAGTGTGGTGGAGGGGGAGTGTGTACAGTGTGGGGGAGGGGGGAGTGAGCCCAGTGTGGGGGAGGGGGGAGTGTGTACAGTGTGGGGGAGGGGGGAGTGAGCTCAGTGTGGGGGAGGGGGGAGTGTGTACAGTGTGGGGGAGGGGGGAGTGAGCTCATTGTGGTGGAGGGGGAGTGTGTACAGTGTGGGGGAGGGGGGAGTGTGTACAGTGTGGGGGAGGGGGGAGTGAGCTCAGTGTGGGGGAGGGGGGAGTGTGTACAGTGTGGGGGAGGGTGGAGTGAGCCCAGTGTGGGGGAGGGGGGAGTGTGTACAGTGTGGGGGAGGGGGGAGTGAGCCCAGTGTGGGGGAGGGCGGTGGTGACTGATCGAGCTGTCGTGTGGAATGTCTGCCGGCCCATGGCCCGAGACGGGCTGTAATGTTGGTCATTTCATTTATTTTTTTTATTGACTTTTTAACCTACAGTTTTGTGTTTGGGGGTTTTCTCCTTCAGATGGCACCGTGGAGGGTGACATTGTAAACTTGTCAGTGTAACGTTGTATCCCTGAACCTGAAAATTCATGACAATAAAACCTGTTTCTAATTCCATACTCCCTTTGAAATAAAGACCAACATTCCATTTGCCTTCATTATGACCCACTGAATTGATGTTAACTGGACAAGTCTCCTGGGTTCTGTAGCTTTCGGCAGTGTATTGCCATTTTAAATAATATTCAGCTCCTCTATTCCTTCTGCCACACAATATATTCTCATATTTTCCCACATTATGTACCATTTGCCAAATTTTTGCCCACTCGTTCTTTGTTATCCTTCATTTATGTTGTACATTTGTAAATTTGTTTCCTGTGTACAGGTTTTCTGAGTTTCTCAAAATGACTTTCAAATCGTCCTTCCCGTTATCCCGGGGAAATTCAATCCATAAATCTTAGCAGGACTTCTACACTTAATGGGAAGGTCCTGGGGAGTGTTGCTGAACAAGGAGACCTTGGAGTGCAGGTTCATAGCTCCTTGAAAGTGGAGTCGCAGGTAGATAGGATAGTGAGGAAGGCATTTGGTATGCTTTCCTTTGTTGGTCAGAGTACTGAGTGCAGGAGTTGGGAGGTCACGTTGCGGCTGTGCAGGACATTGGTTAGGCCACTGTCGGAATATTGTGTACAATTCTGTTCTCCTTCCTATCGGAAAGGTGTTGTGAAACTTGAAAGGGTTCAGAAAAGATTTACAAGGATGTTGCCAGGGTTGGAGGATCTGAGCTACAGGGAGAGGCTGAACAGGCTGGGGCTGTTTTCCCTGGAGCGTCGGAGGCTGAGGGGTGACCTTATAGAGGTTTATAAGATCATGAGGGGTATGGATAGGATAAATAGACAAAGTCTTTTCCCTGAGGTAGGGGGTAGCCTAAGACTAGAGGGGCATAGGTTTAGAGTGAGAGAGGAAAAATTTAAAACGGGCCTAAGGGACATTGTTTTCACATAGAGGGTGGTGCATGTATGGCATGAGTTGCCAGAGGAAGTGGTGGAGGTTGGTACAATTACAACATTTAAAACACACCATGATGGGTATATGAATAGGAAGGGTTTGGAAGGAGATGGGCCAAGTGCTAGCAAACGTGACTAGATTAGGTTGGAATATCTGGTTGGCATGGATGAGTTGGACCGAAGGGTCTATTTCCATGCTGGACATCACAATGACTCTATGACACTAAGTATTTCAGATTTTACTCTCTCTCAATAAACCAATTCTGCCTGTCCTTGATTTATTCGAGGAGAAAGTGAGGACTGCAGATGCTGGAGATCAGAGCTGAAAATGTGTTGCTGGAAAAGCGCAGCAGGTCAGGCAGCATCCAAGGAACAGGAGATTCGACGTTTCGGGCATGAGCCCTTCTTCAGGAATGAGGAAAGTGTGTCCAGCAGGCTAAGATAAAAGGTAGGGAGGAGGGACTTGGGGAAGGGGTATTAGAAATGCGATAGGTAACGCCTCTCTCCCAAGTCCCTCCTCCCTACCTTTTATCTTAGCCTGCTGGACACACTCTCCTCATTCCTGAAGAAGGGCTCATGCCTGAAACGTCGATTCTCCTGTTCCTTGGATGCTGCCTGACCTGCTGCGCTTTTCCAGCAACACATTTTCAGCTCTGTCCTTGATTTCTTGCTAATTTATGCTGTTTCTCAGAAGTAATTCCAATAATTTGTCACCTATTGCCCTGTCATTGAGTCATATAGCATGGAAACAGATCTTTCAGTCCAACCATTCCACGCTGACCACAATCCCAAACTAAACTAGACCCACCTGATTGATAAATTCTTGATGTCACAAGGAATTAAGGGCTACGGGGAGAATGTGGGTAAGTGGAGTTGAAATGCCCATCAGCCATGATTGAATGGCGGAGTGGACTCGATGGGCCGAATGGCCTTACTTCCACTCCTACGTCTTATGGTCTTATAGTCACCTGTCTGCTCCTGGCCCACATCCTTCCAGACCTTTCCAATTCATGTACTTTCCCGAATGTCTTTCAAGACATTACCCGCATTCTCCCCGTAGCCCTTAATTCCTTGTGACATCAAGAATTTATCAATCAGGTGGGTCTAGTTTAGTTTGGGATTGTGGTCAGCGTGGAATGGTTGGACTGAAGGATCTGTTTGTGGGCGGCACGGTGGCACAGTGGTTAGCACTGCTGCCTCACAGCGCCAGAGACCCGGGTTCAATTCCCGACTCAGGTGACTGACTGTGTGGAGTTTGCACGTTCTCCCCGTGTCTGCGTGGGTTTCCTCCGGGTGCTCCGGTTTCCTCCCACAGTCCAAAGATGTGCGGGTCAGGTGAATTGGCCATGGGAATTGCCCGTAGTGTTAGGTAAGGGGTAAATGTAGGGGTTTGGGTGGGTTGCGCTTCGGCGGGTCGGTGTGGACTTGTTGGGCTGAAGGGCCTGTTTCCACACTGTAAGTAATCTAAAAAAAAATGTTGTAAGTTCACTTGCATCCATCACTTCCCCTAGCAGTCCATTCCACACACGAGCCACCCTCTGTGTAGAAAGGTTTCCACCCCATATCCTTTTTAAAATCTTCCTCCTCTCATCTTAAGACTGTGCCCCTGAGTCTTGTAATCATCCATCCTACTGAAATCATGCCCCTCATGATTTTGCTAAACCTCGATAAGGTCACCCCTCAACCTCCTGCACTCCATTGACAAAAATCCCAGCCTCTCCTTAAAACGCAAACCTCCCATTCCCAACAGCATCCTGGGAAGTCTTTCCATAACCGTCTCCAGTTTCATAAGATCCTTCCTGTAACAGGGCAACCAGAGCTGGACACAATATTCCAGAAGGGGCCTCATATTCAACTCATATTTGGTCCCGTGTTGTAGTTTCTCCGGGTTGACACGTTTCAGCGATACCTGACCTTGTTGAATTCTTCATTGAGGAGAAAGTGAGGACTCCAGATGCTGGAGATCAGAGTCGGGAGAGCGGTGCTGGAAAAGCGCAGCAGGTTCAGGCAGCATCCGAGGAGCAGGAGAATCGACGTTTCGGGTAGAAGCCCTTCTTCAGGAATGTGGGGGGGGGGGGCGGGGAGTGGGGGGAAGGGGGCTGAGAGATAAATATGAGCAGGCTGGGGCTGGCGGGGAAGGTAGCTGAGAAAGTGAGGGGTGGGTGCAGTTAGGGGTTGATGGTGATAGGTTGGTGAGAAGGGTGGAATGGTTAGATGGGAAGGAGGATGGACAGGGCAGTACTGAGTTGGAAGGTTGGATGTGGGATAAGGTGGGAGGAGGGGAGATGAGGAAACTGGTGAAGTCGACTGTGTGTTTGGAGGGAGAAGATGAGGTGTTATTCCTCCAGTTGGCAAGTGACTTTATTTGGTGATGGAGGAGGTCCATGACGTGTATGTCCTTGGGGGAGTGGGAGGGGGGAGTTGAAGTGTTCGGCCATGGGGCAATGGGATTGATTGGTGAGGGCGTCCCAGAGATATTTTCTGAAACGTTCAAAAGTTGGCACCCTGTCTCACCAATGTGGAGGAGACCACATCGAGAATAATTGACACAGTAGATGAGGCGTTTGGATGTGCAGGAAAATCTCTGCTGGATGTGGAAGAATTATTTGGGGCCTTGGATGGAGGTGAGGGGAAGGTGTGCGCACAGGTTTTACACATCTTGTGGTGACAAGGGAATGTGCTGGGTGGGGAGGGTGGGGTTTGGAAAGGGGGGTGGACTCAACGAGGGAGTGGCAGAAGGAATGGTCTCTGCAGAACACAGATAAGGGTGGGGAGGGAAATATATCTTTGATGCTTTGGTCTGACTGTAGATGGTGGAACTGGTGGAGGAGGATGCATTGTATCCAGAGATTAGTGGGGGGGGGGGGGCTGGGAAGGAGAGGACTGGGAGTTCTCCCCTTGTTGTGGTTGGAGGGGTGGGGTTCAAGGGCGGAGGAGCAGGATGTGAAGGAAATGCACTGGAGCGTACTGTTGACCACGTGGGAGGGAAAGTTACAGGCCTTGAAATAGGTAGACATACAGACACAAATAGCGAGGGACAGATCTCAAATACAAGTCCCGGGGACAGATCTCAGATACACTTCCCAGGGATAGATCACGAAACAGGTCCCAGGGACATTTCTAAGAGACAAGTCCCAGGTACAGCTCACAAATACAAGTCCCAGGGACAGATCTCAGATACAAGTCCAAGGGACAGATCCAGTTACAAGTGGAGTTCCGCAGGGATCAGTTCTGGGTCCTCTGCTGTTTGTAATTTTTATTAATGACTTGGATGAGGGAGTCGAAGGGTGGGCCAGTAAATTTGCAGATGATACGAAGATTGGTGGAGTTGTGGACAGTGAGGAGGGCTGTTGTCGGCTGCAAAGGGACTTAGATATAATGCAGAGCTGGGCTGAGGAGTGGCAGATGGAGTTCAACCCTGCCAAGTGTGAGGTTGTCCATTTTGGAAGAACAAATAAGAATGCGGAATACAGGGTTAACGGTAGGGTTCTTAGTCAGGTGGAGGAACAGAGGGATCTTGGGGTCTATGTTCATAGCTCTTTGAAAGTTGCCACTCAGGTGGATAGAGCTTGTAAGAAGGCCTATGGTGTATTAGCGTTCATTTGCAGAGGGATTGAATTCAAGAGTCGTGAGGTGATGTTGCAGCTGTACAGGACTTTGGTTAGGCCACATTTGGAGTACTGTGTGCAGTTCTGGTCGCCTCACTTTAGGAAAGATGTGGAAGCTTTGGAGAGGGTGCAGAGAAGATTTACCAGGATGTTGCCTGGAATGGAGAATAGGTCGTACGAGGACAGGTTGAGAGTTCTCGGCCTTTTCTCGTTGGAACGGCGAAGGATGAGGGGTGACTTGATAGAGGTTTATAAGATGATCAGAGGAATAGATAGAGTAGACAGTCAGAAACTTTTTCCCCGGGTACAACAGAGTGTTACAAGGGGACATAAATTTAAGGTGAAGGGTGGAAGGTATAGGGGAGATGTCAGGGGTGGGTTCTTTACCCAGAGAGTGGTGGGGACATGGAATGCGCTGCCCGTGGCAGTGGTAGAGCCAGAATCATTGGCGACCTTTAAGCGGCAATTGGATAGGTACATGGATGGGTGCTTAATCTAGGATAGATGTTCGGCACAACATGGTGGGCGGAAGGGCCTGTTCTGTGCTGTATTGTTCTATGTTCTATGTTCTATCCCAGATACACGTCCCAGGGTAAGATCTCCAATACAAGTCCCAGGGACAGGTCCCAGGGACAGATCTCAGATACAAGTTGCTGGGACAAATCCCAAATACATGTCCCAGGGACAGACCACAGATACAAGTCCCAGGGACAGATCACAGGTACACATCCCAGGGGAGGTGGGAGTGAGCCCAGTGTGGGGGAGGGGGGAGTGTGTACAGTGTGGGGGAGGGGGGAGCGTGTACAGTGTGGGGGAGGGGGGAGTGAGCCCAGTGTGGGGGAGGGGGGAGTGTGTACAGTGTGGGGGAGGAGGGAGCGTGTACAGTGTGGGGGAGGGGGGAGTGTGTACAGTGTGGGGGAGGGGGGAGTGTGTACAGTGTGGGGGAGGGGGGAGCGTGTACAGTGTGGGGGAGGGGGGAGAGAGCCCAGTGTGGGGGAGGGGGGAGTGTGTACACTGTGGGGGAGGGGTGAGCGTGTACAGTGTGGGGGAGGGGGGAGTGAGCTCAGTGTGGGGGAGGGGGGAGTGTGTACAGTGTGGGGGAGGGGGGGAGTGAGCTCAGTGTGGGGGAGGGGGGAGTGAGCCCAGTGTGGGGGAGGGGGGAGTGTGTACAGTGTGGGGGAGGGGGGAGTGAGCCCAGTGTGGGGGAGGGGGAGTGTGTACAGTGTGGGGGAGGGGGGAGAGTGTAGAGTGTGGGGGAGGGGGGAGTGAGCCCAGTGTGGGGGAGGGGGGAGTGAGCTCAGTGTGGGTGAGGGGGGAGTGAGCCCAGTGTGGGGGATGGGGGAGTGTGTACAGTGTGGGGAAGGGGGGAGCGTGTACAGTGTGGGGGAGGGGGGAGTGTGTACAGTGTGGGGGAGGGGGTAGTGTGTACAGTGTGGGTGAGGGCGGAGTGAGCCCAGTGTGGGGGAGGGGGGAGTGTGTACAGTGTGGGGGAGTGGGGAGTGAGCCCAGTGTGGGGGAGGGGGGAGTGTGTACAGTGTGGGGGAGTGGGGAGTGAGCCCAGTGTGGGGGAGGAGGGAGCGTGTACAGTGTGGGGGAGGGGGGAGTGTGTACAGTGTGGGGGAGGGGGGAGAGAGCCCAGTGTGGGGGAGGGGGGAGTGTGTACAATGTGGGGGAGGGGGGAGCGTGTACAGTGTGGGGGAGGGGGGAGAGGGCCCAGTGTGGGGGAGAGGGGAGTGTGTACACTGTGGGGGAGGGGGGAGCGTGTACAGTGTGGGGGAGGGGGGAGTGAGCTCAGTGTGGGGGAGAGGGGAGCGTGTACAGTGTGGGGGAGGGGGGAGTGAGCTCAGTGTGGGGGAGGGGGGAGTGTGTACAGTGTGGGGGAGGGGGGAGTGTGTACAGTGTGGGGGAGGGGGGAGTGAGCCCAGTGTGGGGGAGGGGGGAGTGTGTACAGTGTGGGGGAGGGGGGAGTGAGCCCAGTGTGGGGGAGGGGGAGTGTGTACAGTGTGGGGGAGGGGGGAGAGTGTAGAGTATGGGGGAGGGAGGAGTGAGCTCAGTGTGGGTGAGGAGGGAGTGAGCCCAGTGTGGGGGATGGGGGAGTGTGTACAGTGTGGGGGAGGGGGGAGGGAGCCCAGTGTGGGGGAGGGGGGAGTGTGTACAGTGTGGGGGAGGGGGGAGCGTGTACAGTGTGGGGGAGGGGGGAGTGTGTACAGTGTGGGTGAGGGGGGAGTGAGCCCAGTGTGGGGGAGGGGGGGAGTGTGTACAGTGTGGGGGAGGGGGGAGCGTGTACAGTGTGGGGGAGGGGGGAGTCAGCCCAGTGTGGGGGAGGGGGGAGTGTGTACAGTGTGGGGGAGGAGGGCGCGTGTACAGTGTGGGGGAGGGGGGAGTGTGTACAGTGTGGGGGAGGGGGGAGAGAGCCCAGTGTGGGGGAGGGGGGAGTGTGTACAGTGTGGGGGAGGGGGGAGCGTGTACAGTGTGGGGGAGGGGGGAGAGAACCCAGTGTGGGGGAGGGGGGAGTGTGTACAGTGTGGGGGAGGGGGGAGAGAGCCCAGTGTGGGGGAGGGGGAGTGTGTACAGTGTGGGGGAGGGGGGAGAGTGTAGAGTGTGGGGGAGGGGGGAGTGAGCCCAGTGTGGGGGAGGGGGGAGTGAGCTCAGTGTGGGTGAGGGGGGAGTGAGCCCAGTGTGGGGGAGGGGGGAGTGTGTACAGTGTGGGGGAGGGGGGAGAGTGTACAGTGTGGGGGAGGGGGGAGTGAGCCCAGTGTGGGGGAGGGGGGAGGGTGTACAGTGTGGGGGAGGGGGGGAGAGTGTAGAGTGTGGGGTAGGGGGGAGTGAGCCCAGTGTGGGGGAGGGGGGAGTGAGCTCAGTGTGGGTGAGGGGGGTGTGAGCCCAGTGTGGGGGATGGGGGAGTGTGTACAGTGTGCGGGAGGGGGGAGTGTGTACAGTGTGGGGGAGGGAGCCCTGTGTGGGGGAGGGGGCAGTGTGTACAGTGTGGGGGAGGGGGGAGTGTGTACAGTGTGGGGGAGAGGGGAGTGTGTACAGTGTGGGGGAGGGGGTAGTGTGTACAGTGTGGGTGAGGAGGGAGTGAGCCCAGTGTGGGGGAGGGGGGAGTGTGTACAGTGTGGGGGAGGGGGGAGCGTGTACAGTGTGGGGGAGGTGGGAGTGAGCCCAGTGTGGGGGAGGGGGGAGTGTGTACAGTGTGGGGGAGGGGGGAGCGTGTACAGTGTGGGGGAGGGGGGAGTGAGCCCAGTGTGGGGGAGGGGGGAGTGTGTACACTGTGGGGGAGGAGGGAGCGTGTACAGTGTGGGGGAGGGGGGAGTGTGTACAGTGTGGGGGGGGGGGAGTGTGTACAGTGTGGGGGAGGGGGGAGCGTGTACAGTGTGGGGGAGGGGGGAGAGAGCCCAGTGTGGGGGAGGGGGGAGTGTGTACACTGTGGGGGAGGGGTGAGCGTGTACAGTGTGGGGGAGGGGGGAGTGTGCTCAGTGTGGGGGAGGGGGGAGTGTGTACAGTGTGGGGGAGGGGGGAGAGAGCTCAGTGTGGGGGAGGGGGAGTGTGTACAGTGTGGGGGAGGGGTGAGCGTGTACAGCGTGGGGGAGGGGGAGTGAGCTCAGTGTGGGGGAGGGGGGAGTGAGCTCAGTGTGGGGGAGGGGGGAGTGTGTACAGTGTGGGGGAGGGGGGAGTGAGCTCAGTGTGGGGGAGGGGGGAGTGTGTACCGTGTGGGGGAGGGGGGAGCGTGTACAGTGTGGGGGAGGGGGGAGTGAGCTCAGTGTGGGGGAGGGGGGAGTGTGTACAGTGTGGGGGAGGGGGGAGTGAGCTCAGTGTGGGGGAGGGGGGAGTGTGTACAGTGTGGGGGAGGGGGGAGCGTGTACAGTGTGGGGGAGGGGGGAGTGTGTACAGTGTGGGGGAGGGGGGAGTGAGCCCAGTGTGGGGGAGGGGGGAGTGAGCTCAGTGTGGGGGAGGGGGGAGTGTGTACAGAGTGGGGGAGGGGGGAGTGTGCCCAGTGTGGGGGAGGGGGGAGTGAGCTCAGTGTGGGGGAGGGGGGAGTGAGCTCAGTGTGGTGGAGGGGGAGTGTGTACAGTGTGGGGGAGGGGGGAGTGTGTACAGTGTGGGGGAGGGGCGAGTGTGCCCAGTGTGGTGGAGGGGGAGTGTGTACAGTGTGGGGGAGGGGGGAGTGATCCCAGTGTGGGGGAGGGGGGAGTGTGTACAGTGTGGGGGAGGGGAGAGTGAGCTCAGTGTGGGGGAGGGGGGATTGAGCTCAGTGTGGTGGAGGGGGAGTGTGTACAGTGTGGGGGAGGGGGGAGTGAGCCCAGTGTGGGGGAGGGGGGAGTGTGTACAGTGTCGGGGAGGGGGGAGTGAGCTCTGTGTGGGGGAGGGGGGAGTGTGTACAGTGTGGGGGAGGGGGGAGTGAGCTCAGTGTGGTGGAGGGGGCGTGTGTACAGTGTGGTGGAGGGGGAGTGTGTACAGTGTGGGGGAGGGGGGAGTGAGCCCAGTGTGGGGGAGGGGGGAGTGTGTACAGTGTGGGGGAGGGGGGAGTGAGCTCTGTGTGGGGGAGGGGGGAGTGTGTACAGTGTGGGGGAGGGGGGAGTGAGCTCAGTGTGGTGGAGGGGGCGTGTGTACAGTGTGGGGGAGGGGGGAGTGTGTACAGTGTGGGGGAGGGGGGAGTGAGCTCAGTGTGGGGGAGGGGGGAGTGTGTACAGTGTGGGGGAGGGTGGAGTGAGCCCAGTGTGGGGGAGGGGGGAGTGTGTACAGTGTGGGGGAGGGGGGAGTGAGCCCAGTGTTGGGGAGGGCGGTGGTGACTGATCGAGCTGTCGTGTGGAATGTCTGCCGGCCCATGGCCCGAGACGGGCTGTAATGTTGGTCATTTCATTTATTTTTTTTATTGACTTTTTAACCTACAGTTTTGTGTTTGGGGGTTTTCTCCTTCAGATGGCACCATGGAGGGTGACATTGTAAACTTGTCAGTGTAACGTTGTATCCCTGAACCTGAAAATTCATGACAATAAAACCTGTTTCTAATTCCATACTCCCTTTGAAATAAAGACCAACATTCCATTTGCCTTCATTATGACCCACTGAATTGATGTTAACTGGACAAGTCTCCTGGGTTCTGTAGCTTTCGGCAGTGTATTGCCATTTTAAATAATATTCAGCTCCTCTATTCCTTCTGCCACACAATATATTCTCATATTTTCCCACATTATGTACCATTTGCCAAATTTTTGCCCACTCGTTCTTTGTTATCCTTCATTTATGTTGTACATTTGTAAATTTGTTTCCTGTGTACAGGTTTTCTGAGTTTCTCAAAATGACTTTCAAATCGTCCTTCCCGTTATCCCGGGGAAATTCAATCCATAAATCTTAGCAGGACTTCTACACTTAATGGGAAGGTCCTGGGGAGTGTTGCTGAACAAGGAGACCTTGGAGTGCAGGTTCATAGCTCCTTGAAAGTGGAGTCGCAGGTAGATAGGATAGTGAGGAAGGCATTTGGTATGCTTTCCTTTGTTGGTCAGAGTACTGAGTGCAGGAGTTGGGAGGTCACGTTGCGGCTGTGCAGGACATTGGTTAGGCCACTGTCGGAATATTGTGTACAATTCTGTTCTCCTTCCTATCGGAAAGGTGTTGTGAAACTTGAAAGGGTTCAGAAAAGATTTACAAGGATGTTGCCAGGGTTGGAGGATCTGAGCTACAGGGAGAGGCTGAACAGGCTGGGGCTGTTTTCCCTGGAGCGTCGGAGGCTGAGGGGTGACCTTATAGAGGTTTATAAGATCATGAGGGGTATGGATAGGATAAATAGACAAAGTCTTTTCCCTGAGGTAGGGGGTAGCCTAAGACTAGAGGGGCATAGGTTTAGAGTGAGAGAGGAAAAATTTAAAACGGGCCTAAGGGACATTGTTTTCACATAGAGGGTGGTGCATGTATGGCATGAGTTGCCAGAGGAAGTGGTGGAGGTTGGTACAATTACAACATTTAAAACACACCATGATGGGTATATGAATAGGAAGGGTTTGGAAGGAGATGGGCCAAGTGCTAGCAAACGTGACTAGATTAGGTTGGAATATCTGGTTGGCATGGATGAGTTGGACCGAAGGGTCTATTTCCATGCTGGACATCACAATGACTCTATGACACTAAGTATTTCAGATTTTACTCTCTCTCAATAAACCAATTCTGCCTGTCCTTGATTTATTCGAGGAGAAAGTGAGGACTGCAGATGCTGGAGATCAGAGCTGAAAATGTGTTGCTGGAAAAGCGCAGCAGGTCAGGCAGCATCCAAGGAACAGGAGATTCGACGTTTCGGGCATGAGCCCTTCTTCAGGAATGAGGAAAGTGTGTCCAGCAGGCTAAGATAAAAGGTAGGGAGGAGGGACTTGGGGAAGGGGTATTAGAAATGCGATAGGTAACGCCTCTCTCCCAAGTCCCTCCTCCCTACCTTTTATCTTAGCCTGCTGGACACACTCTCCTCATTCCTGAAGAAGGGCTCATGCCTGAAACGTCGATTCTCCTGTTCCTTGGATGCTGCCTGACCTGCTGCGCTTTTCCAGCAACACATTTTCAGCTCTGTCCTTGATTTCTTGCTAATTTATGCTGTTTCTCAGAAGTAATTCCAATAATTTGTCACCTATTGCCCTGTCATTGAGTCATATAGCATGGAAACAGATCTTTCAGTCCAACCATTCCACGCTGACCACAATCCCAAACTAAACTAGACCCACCTGATTGATAAATTCTTGATGTCACAAGGAATTAAGGGCTACGGGGAGAATGTGGGTAAGTGGAGTTGAAATGCCCATCAGCCATGATTGAATGGCGGAGTGGACTCGATGGGCCGAATGGCCTTACTTCCACTCCTACGTCTTATGGTCTTATAGTCACCTGTCTGCTCCTGGCCCACATCCTTCCAGACCTTTCCAATTCATGTACTTTCCCGAATGTCTTTCAAGACATTACCCGCATTCTCCCCGTAGCCCTTAATTCCTTGTGACATCAAGAATTTATCAATCAGGTGGGTCTAGTTTAGTTTGGGATTGTGGTCAGCGTGGAATGGTTGGACTGAAGGATCTGTTTGTGGGCGGCACGGTGGCACAGTGGTTAGCACTGCTGCCTCACAGCGCCAGAGACCCGGGTTCAATTCCCGACTCAGGTGACTGACTGTGTGGAGTTTGCACGTTCTCCCGTGTCTGCGTGGGTTTCCTCCGGGTGCTCCGGTTTCCTCCCACAGTCCAAAGATGTGCGGGTCAGGTGAATTGGCCATGGGAATTGCCCGTAGTGTTAGGTAAGGGGTAAATGTAGGGGTTTGGGTGGGTTGCGCTTCGGCGGGTCGGTGTGGACTTGTTGGGCTGAAGGGCCTGTTTCCACACTGTAAGTAATCTAAAAAAAAATGTTGTAAGTTCACTTGCATCCATCACTTCCCCTAGCAGTCCATTCCACACACGAGCCACCCTCTGTGTAGAAAGGTTTCCACCCCATATCCTTTTTAAAATCTTCCTCCTCTCATCTTAAGACTGTGCCCCTGAGTCTTGTAATCATCCATCCTACTGAAATCATGCCCCTCATGATTTTGCTAAACCTCGATAAGGTCACCCCTCAACCTCCTGCACTCCATTGACAAAAATCCCAGCCTCTCCTTAAAACGCAAACCTCCCATTCCCAACAGCATCCTGGGAAGTCTTTCCATAACCGTCTCCAGTTTCATAAGATCCTTCCTGTAACAGGGCAACCAGAGCTGGACACAATATTCCAGAAGGGGCCTCATATTCAACTCATATTTGGTCCCGTGTTGTAGTTTCTCCGGGTTGACACGTTTCAGCGATACCTGACCTTGTTGAATTCTTCATTGAGGAGAAAGTGAGGACTCCAGATGCTGGAGATCAGAGTCGGGAGAGTGGTGCTGGAAAAGCGCAGCAGGTTCAGGCAGCATCCGAGGAGCAGGAGAATCGACGTTTCGGGTAGAAGCCCTTCTTCAGGAATGTGGGGGGGGGGGGCGGGGAGTGGGTGGAAGGGGGCTGAGAGATAAATATGAGCAGGCTGGGGCTGGCGGGGAAGGTAGCTGAGAAAGTGAGGGGTGGGTGCAGTTAGGGGTTGATGGTGATAGGTTGGTGAGAAGGGTGGAATGGTTAGATGGGAAGGAGGATGGACAGGGCAGTACTGAGTTGGAAGGTTGGATGTGGGATAAGGTGGGAGGAGGGGAGATGAGGAAACTGGTGAAGTCGACTGTGTGTTTGGAGGGAGAAGATGAGGTGTTATTCCTCCAGTTGGCAAGTGACTTTATTTGGTGATGGAGGAGGTCCATGACGTGTATGTCCTTGGGGGAGTGGGAGGGGGGAGTTGAAGTGTTCGGCCATGGGGCAATGGGATTGATTGGTGAGGGCGTCCCAGAGATATTTTCTGAAACGTTCAAAAGTTGGCACCCTGTCTCACCAATGTGGAGGAGACCACATCGAGAATAATTGACACAGTAGATGAGGCGTTTGGATGTGCAGGAAAATCTCTGCTGGATGTGGAAGAATTATTTGGGGCCTTGGATGGAGGTGAGGGGAAGGTGTGCGCACAGGTTTTACACATCTTGTGGTGACAAGGGAATGTGCTGGGTGGGGAGGGTGGGGTTTGGAAAGGGGGGTGGACTCAACGAGGGAGTGGCAGAAGGAATGGTCTCTGCAGAACACAGATAAGGGTGGGGAGGGAAATATATCTTTGATGCTTTGGTCTGACTGTAGATGGTGGAACTGGTGGAGGAGGATGCATTGTATCCAGAGATTAGTGGGGGAGGGGGGGGGGCTGGGAAGGAGAGGACTGGGAGTTCTCCCCTTGTTGTGGTTGGAGGGGTGGGGTTCAAGGGCGGAGGAGCAGGATGTGAAGGAAATGCACTGGAGCGTACTGTTGACCACGTGGGAGGGAAAGTTACAGGCCTTGAAATAGGTAGACATACAGACACAAATAGCGAGGGACAGATCTCAAATACAAGTCCCGGGGACAGATCTCAGATACACTTCCCAGGGATAGATCACGAAACAGGTCCCAGGGACATTTCTAAGAGACAAGTCCCAGGTACAGCTCACAAATACAAGTCCCAGGGACAGATCTCAGATACAAGTCCAAGGGACAGATCCAGTTACAAGTGGAGTTCCGCAGGGATCAGTTCTGGGTCCTCTGCTGTTTGTAATTTTTATTAATGACTTGGATGAGGGAGTCGAAGGGTGGGCCAGTAAATTTGCAGATGATACGAAGATTGGTGGAGTTGTGGATAGTGAGGAGGGCTGTTGTCGGCTGCAAAGGGACTTAGATATAATGCAGAGCTGGGCTGAGGAGTGGCAGATGGAGTTCAACCCTGCCAAGTGTGAGGTTGTCCATTTTGGAAGAACAAATAAGAATGCGGAATACAGGGTTAACGGTAGGGTTCTTAGTCAGGTGGAGGAACAGAGGGATCTTGGGGTCTATGTACATAAATCTTTGAAAGTTGCCACTCAGGTGGATAGAGCTTGTAAGAAGGCCTATGGTGTATTAGCGTTCATTAGCAGAGGGATTGAATTCAAGAGTCGTGAAGTGATGTTGCAGCTGTACAGGACTTTGGTTAGGCCACATTTGGAGTACTGTGTGCAGTTCTGGTCGCCTCACTTTAGGAAAGATGTGGAAGCTTTGGAGAGGGTGCAGAGAAGATTTACCAGGATGTTGCCTGGAATGGAGAATAGGTCGTACGAGGATAGGTTGAGAGTTCTCGGCCTTTTCTCGTTGGAACGGCGAAGGATGAGGGGTGACTTGATAGAGGTTTATAAGATGATCAGAGGAATAGATAGAGTAGACAGTCAGAAACTTTTTCCCGGGTACAACAGAGTATTACAAGGGGACATAAATTTAAGGTGAAGGGTGGAAGGTATAGGGGAGATGTCAGGGGTGGGTTCTTTACCAGAGAGTGGTGGGGGCATGGAATGCGCTGCCCGTGGCAGTGGTAGAGCCAGAATCATTGGCGACCTTTAAGCGGCAATTGGATAGGTACATGGATGGGTGCTTAATCTAGGATAGATGTTCGGCACAACATGGTGGGCCGAAGGGCCTGTTCTGTGCTGTATTGTTCTATGTTCTATGTTCTATCCCAGATACACGTCCCAGGGTAAGATCTCCAATACAAGTCCCAGGGACAGGTCCCAGGGACAGATCTCAGATACAAGTTGCTGGGACAAATCCCAAATACATGTCCCAGGGACAGACCACAGATACAAGTCCCAGGGACAGATCACAGGTACACATCCCAGGGACAGATCTCAGATACAAGTCCAAGGGAGAGATCGCAGATACAAGTCCCACGGACAGATCCCAGATACATGTACCAGGGACAGATCACACATACACCACCCAGAGGCAGATCTCACATACAACTCCCAGGAATAGATCTCAGATACAAGTCCCAGGGATAGATCTCAAATACAAGTCCCAGGGACATTTCTAAGAGCAAGTCTCAGGTACAGTTCACAAATACAACTCCCAGGTACAGATCACAGATACAAGTCCCAGGGACAGATCTCAGATACAAGTCCCACGGATAGATCCCAGATACATGTACCAGGGACAGATTACACATACACCACCCAGGGATAGATCTCACATACAACTCGAGGTACCGATCTCAGATCCAACTCCCAGGAGCAGATCTCGGACACAAGTCCCAGGGACAGTTCTAAGCGCAAGTCTCAGGTACAGCTCACAAATACAAATCCCAGGGACAGATCACAGATACACTTCCGAGGGACAGATCTCAGATACAAGTCCCTGGGACAAATCTCAGATACAATTTCCAGGCACAGCTCTCAGATACGGATCCCAGGAACAGATCTCAGATACAAGTCCCGGGAATACATCTCAGATACAAATCCCAGGGACAGATCTCAGATACAAATCCCACGGACAGTTCTAAGAGACAAATCTCAGTTACAGCTCAGAAATACAATTCCCAGGTACAGATCACAGATACAAGTCCCAGGGACAGATCTCAGAGACAAGTCCAAGGGACAGATCTCAGATACAATAGACAATAGACAATAGGTGCAGGAGTAGGCCATTCAGCCCTTCGAGCCTGCACCGCCATTCAATATGATCATGGCTGATCATTCCTAATCGGTATCCTCTTCCTGCCTTATCTCCATAACCCTTGATTCCAATATCTTTGAGAGCTCTATCCAACTCTTTCTTAAATGAATCCAGAGACTGGGCCTCCACTGCCCTCTGGGGCAGAGCATTCCACACAGCCACCACTCTCTGGGTGAAGAGGTTTCTCCTCATCTCTGTCCTAAATGGTCTACCCCGTATTTTTAAGCTGTGTCCTCTGGTTCGGCACTCACCCATCGGCAGAAACATGTTTCCTGCTGCCAGAGTGTCCAATCCTTTCATACTCTTATATGTCTCAATCAGATCCCCTCTCAGTCTTCTAAACTCAAGGGTATACAAGCCCAGTCGCTTCAGTCTTTCAGTGTAAGGTAATCCCACCATTCCAGGAATTGATCTCGTGAACCTACGCTGCACTCCCTCAATAGCCAGAATGTCTTTCCTCAAATTTGGCGACCAGAACTGCACACAGTACTCCAGGTATGGTCTCACCAGGGCCCTGTGCAGCTGCAGAAGCACCTCTTTGCTTCTATACCAATCCCTCTATACACAACTCCCAGGGGCAGATCTCAGACACAAGTCCCAGGGACTGATCTCAGACACAAGTCCCAGGAAAAGATCTCAGACACAAATCCAAGGGACAGATATCAGATCCACATCCCAGGGACAGATCTCAGATTCCAGTCCCAGGAAAAGATCTCAGAAGAAAGTCCACGGGACAGATCTCAGATACACATCCAAGGGACAGATCTCAAATACAAGTCCCAGGGAGAGATCACAGGTACAGGTCCCAGGGATAGATCTCAGATACACATCCAAGGGACAGATCTCAGATGCAAGTCGCTGGGTCAGATCACCGATCCAAGTCCCAGAAACAGATCTCAGATACAAGTCCATTGGACAGATCTCAGATACAACTCCCAGGAACAGATCTCAGATACAAGTCCCAGGAACAGATCGCAGATACAAGTCCCAGGGACATATCTCAAATACAAGTCCCAGGGATAGATCTCTGATACACGTCCCAGGGACCGATCCCAGATACAAGTCACAGGGACAGATCACAGATACACCTCCCAGGGACAGATCACAGATATAGGTCCCAGGGACAGATCTCAGATAGAAGTCCCAGGGATAGATCACAGATACAAGTCCCAGGAATAGATCTCAGGTACATGTCCCAGGAACAGATCTCAGGTACAAGTCCCAGGGATAGATCACAGATACAAGTCCCACAGACTGATCCCAGATACAAGTCCCAGGGACAGATCACAGATACAAGTCGAACGGACAGATGTCAACGACAAGTCCCAGGGACAGATAGCAGATACACGTCCCAGGAACAGATCTCAGACACAAATCCAAGGGACAGATATCAGATACACGTCCAGGGACAGATCTCAGATTCCAGTCCCAGGAACAGCCCCCAGATGCAAGTCCACGGGACAGATCTCAGATACACGTCCCAGGGACAGATCTCAAATACAAGTCGCTGGGTCTGATCTCAGATACACGTCCCATGGACAGATCCCAGATACATCAACCAGGGTCAGATCTCAAATACAAGTCCCAGGGACATTTCTAAGAGACAAGTCTCAGCTACAGTTCACAAATACAACTCCCACGGACAGATCACAGATGCATGTCCCACGGACAGATCTCAAATACATGTCCTACGGTCAGATCTCTGATACAAGTCCCAGGGACAGATTAGATTACTTACAGTGTGGAAACAGGCCCTTCGGCCCAACAAGTCCACACCGACCCGCCGAAGCGCAACCCACCCATACCCCTACATTATCCCTTACCCCTTACCACTATGGGCAATTTAGAATGGCCAATTCACCTGACCCGCACATCTTTGGACTGTGGGAGGAAACCGGAGCACCCGGAGGAAACCCACGCAGACACAGGGAGAACGTGCAAACTCCACACAGTCAGTCGCCTGAGTCGGGAATTGAACCCGGGTCTCCAGGCGCTGTGAGGCAGCAGTGCTAACCACTGTGCCACCGTGCCGCCCACGAATCCCAGATACAAGTCCCAGGGACAGATCCCAGATACAAGTCCCACGGACGGATCCCAGATTCGAGTCCCAGGGACAGATCATAGATACACCACCCAGGGACAGATCGCACATACAACTCCCAGGAGCAGATCTCAGATAAAAGTCCCAGGGACATTTCTAAGAGACAAATCTCAGATACAGCTCACAAATACACGTCCCAGTGACAGATCTCAGTTACAATTTCCAGGGACAGCTCTCAGATGCGAGTCCCAGATACACGTCCCAGGGTCAGATCTCAGATACAAGTTGCTGGGACAGATCCCAGATACACGTCCCAGGGTCAGATCTCAGATACAAGTTGCTGGGACAGATCCCAGATACACGTCCCAGGGTCAGATCTCAGATACAGCTCCCAGGGACAGATCGCAGATACAATGCCCAGGGAAAGATCGCAGATAAAAGTCCCAAATACAGATCACAGATACAAGTCGCACGGACAAATCTCAAATACAAGTCGCAGATACAGATCTCAGATACAAGTCCCAGGAACAGATCTCAGATACAAGTCCCAGGGACAGATCTCAGATACAAGTCCCACGGACAGATCCCAGATACAAGTCCCACGGACAGATCCCAGATACACCTCCCAGGGACAGATCTCAGATACAGCTCCCAGGGACAGATCGCAGATACACGTCCCAGGAACGGATCTCAGATTCAAGTCCCAGGAACAGATCTCAGATACAAGTCCCAGGGAAAGATCGCAGATACAAGTCACAGTGTCAGATCCCAGATATAAGTCCCAGGGACAGATCTCAGATACACGTCCTAGGGACAGATCTCAGATACACCTCGCAGGGACAGGTCTCAGATACAACTCCCTGGTGCAGATCTCAGATATAAGTCCCACGGACAGCTCTAAGAGACAAATCTCAGGTACAGCTCAGAAATACAAGTCCCAGGGTCAGATCTCAGATACAAGTTGGAGGGACAGATCACAGATACCAGTCCCAGGAACACATCTCAGATACAAGTCCAAGGGACAGATCTCAGATACACGTCCCATGGACAGATCTCAGATAAAACTCCCAGGTGCAGAACTCAGATACAATTTCCAGGGACTATTCTGAGAGACAAATCTCAGATACAGCTCACAAATACATGTCTCAGGGACAGATCACAGATACACGTCCCAGGAACAGATCTCAGATACAGGTCCCAGGGACAGATCTCAGATACACATCCCAGGAACAGATCTCAAATACAAGTCCCAGGGACAGATCCCAGTTACACGTCCCTGGGTCAGATCCCAGTTACACGTCCCTGGGTCAGAGCTCAGGTACAAGTCACAGAGACAGATTACAGATCCAAGTCCCAGGAACAGATCTCTGATACAGGTTCCAGAGACAGATCTCAGATACAAGTCCCACAGACAGATCCCAGATACATGTACCAGGGACAGATCACACATACCCCACCCAGGGACAGATCTCACATACAACTCCCAGGGACAAATCTCAGATACAAGTCCCATGGACAGATCCCAGATACAAGGCCCAGGGACAGCTCTCAGATACAACTCCCAGGGTCAGATCTCAGATACAAGTCCCAGGAAGAGATCACGGATACAGGTCCCAAGGACATTTCTAATAGACAAGACTCAGGTACAATTTGCAAACACAAGTCCCACAGACAGATCCCAGATAAAAGTCCACGGACAGTTCTAAGAGATAATTCTCAGATACAGCTCACAAATACACGTCCCAGGGACAGATCTCAGATACACGTCCCAGGGACAGATGTCAAATACAAGTCGAAGGAAAAGATCTCAAATACAAGTCGCTGGGTCTGATCTCAGATACACCTCCCAGGGACAGATCTCAGATACAAGTCCCACGGACAGATTCCAGATACATGTACCAGGGACAGATCTCACATACAATTCCCAGAGACAAATCTCAGATACAAGTCCCAGGAACAGATCTCAGATACAAGTCCCAGGAAAAGATCTCAGATATTAGCCCCACAGACGGATCCCAGATACAAGTCCTAGGGTCAGATCACAGATACACCTCCCGTGGAAAGATCTCAAATACAAGTCATAGGGACAGATCTCAGATACGATTCCCAGGGACAGATCTCAGATACAAGTCCCACAGACAGATCCCAGATAAAAGGCCCAGGGACAGATCTCAGATATAAGTCCCACGGACAGATCTCAAATACACATCCTACAGTCAGATCTCTGATACAACTCCCAGGGTCAGATCTCAGATACAAGTCCCAGGAACAGATCCCAGATACAAGTCCCAGGGATAGATCTCAGATACACGTCCCAGGGACAGATCTCAGATACAATTCCCAGGGACAGATCTCAGTTACAAGTCCCAGGAAAAGATCTCAGGCACAAATCCAAGGGACAGATCTCAGATACACGTCCCAGGGACAGATCTCAGATTCCAGTCCCAGGAACAGCCCTCAGATGCAAGTCCAAGGGACAGATCTCAGATACACGTCCCAGGGACAGATCACAGATACACGTCCCAGGGACAGATCACAGATACACCTCCCAGGGACAGATCTCAGATACAGCTCCCACAGACAGATCCCAGATACATGTACCAGGGACAGATCACACATACCCCACCCAGGGATAGATCTCACATACAACTCCCAGGGACAAATCTCAGATACAAGTCCCACGGACAGATCCCAGATACAAGGCCCAGGGACAGATCTCAAATACACGTCCTACGGTCAGATCTCTGATGCAACTCCCAGGGTCAGATCTCTGATGCAACCCCCAGGGTCAGATCTCAGATAAAAGTCCCAGGAAATGATCTCAGATACAGGTCACAGGGACAGATCCCAGATACAAGTTGCAGGGACAGATCCCAGATACAAGTCCCACGGACAGATCACAGATACAAGTCCCAGGGACAGATCCCATATACACGTCCCAGGGACAGATCTCAAATTCAAGTCGCAGGGACAGATCTCAGATACAAGGCCCAGGGTCAGATCCCAGTTACACGTCCCAGGGTCAGATCTCAGGTACAAGTCACAGAGACAGATCACAGATCCAAGTCCCAGGAACAGATCTCAGATACAGGTCCCAGGGACAGATCTGAGATACAAGTCGCAGGAACAGACCTCAGATACAAATCCGAGGGATAGATCTCAAATTCAAGTCCCAGTGACATTTCTAAGAGACAAGACTCAGGTACAGTTCGCAAACACAAGTCCCACGGACAGATCCCAGATACAACTCCCAGGTATAGATCTCAGATACAGGTCCCAGGGACAGTTCTAAGATACAATTCTCAGGTACAATTCACAAATACAAGTTGCAGGGACAGATCACAGATACACTTCCGAGGGACAGATCTCAGACACAAATCCAAGGGACAGATCTCAGATTCCAGTCCCAGGAACAGCCCTCAGATGCAAGTCCCAGGAACAGATCACAGATACAAGCCCAAGGGACAAATCTCAGATACAGGTCCCAAGGACAGATCTCAGATACAATAGACAATAGACAATGGGTGCAGGAGTAGGCCATTCAGCCCTTCGAGCCTGCACCGCCATTCAATATGATCATGGCTGATCATTCCTAATCAGTATCCGCTTCCTGCCTTATCTCCATAACCCTTGATTCCAATATCTTTGAGAACTCTATCCAACTCTTTCTTAAATGAATCCAGAGACTGGGTCTCCACTGCCCTCTGGGGCAGAGCATTCCACACAGTCACCACTCTCTGGGTGAGGAAGTTTCTCCTCATCGCTGTCCTAAATGGTCTACCCCGTATTTTTAAGCTGTGTCCTCTGGTTCAGCACTCACTCATCAGCGGAAACATGTTTCCTGCTTCCAGATTGTCCAATCCTTTCATAATCTTATATGCCTCAATCAGATCCCCTCTCAGTCTTCTAAACTCAAGGGTATACAAGCCCAGTCGCTTCAGTCTTTCAGTGTAAGGTAATCCCTCCATTCCAGGAATTGATCTTGTGAACCTACACTGCACTCCCTCAATAGCCAGAATGTCTTTCCTCAAATTTGGAGACCAGAACTGCACACAGTACTCCAGGTATGGTCTCACCACGGCCCTGTGCAGCTGCAGAAGCACCTCTTTGCTTCTATACCAATCCCTCTATACACAACTCCCAGGTGCAGATCTCAGATACAAGTCCCAGGGACAGATCTCAGACACAAATCCAAGTGACAGATATCAGATTCCAGTCCCAGGTACAGCCCTCAGATGCAAGTCCACGGGACAGATCTCAGATACACGTCCCAGGGACAGATCTCAGATATAAGTCCCACAGACGGATCCCAGATACAAGTCCCAGGGACAGATATCAGATACACATCCCAGGGACAGATCTCAGATTCCAGCCCCAGCAACAGCCCTCAGATGCAAGTCCCAGGGACAGATCTCAAATACAAGTCGCTGGGTCAGATCACAGATACAAATCCCAGGGACAGATCTCAGATATAAGTCCCAGGGATAGATCCCAGATACAAGTCCCAGGAACAGATGACAGATACATGGCCCAGGGAGAGATCACAGATACAGGTCCCTCTGATAGATTTCAGATACACTTCCAGGGACAGATCTCAGATACAAGTCCCACGGACAGAACTCAGATACATGTACCAGGGACAGATCACAGATAGACCACCCAGGGACAGATCTCAGATACAACTCCCACGTGCAGATCTTGGATACAAATCCCAGGGACAGCTCTAAGAGACAAATCTCAGGTACAGCTCACAAATACACATCCCAGGGACAGATCACAGATACAGGTTGCAGTGACAGATCTCAAATACAAGTCCACGGGACAGATCTCAGATACAAGTCCCAGGGTCAGATCTCAGACACAACTCCCAGGAAAAGATTTCAGACACAAATCCAAGTGACAGATCTCAGATACACGTCCCAGGGACAGATCTCAGATATAAGTCCCACAGACAGATCCCAGATACAAGTCCTAGGGTCAGATCACAGATACACCTCCCAGGGACAGATATACCTCCCATGGACAGATCTCAGATACGATTCCCATGGACAGATCTCAGATACGATTCCCAGGGACAGATCTCAGATACATGTCCCACAGACAGATCCCAGATACAAGTCCTAGGGTCAGATCACAGATACACCTCCCAGGGACAGATATACCTCCCATGGACAGATCTCAGATACGATTCCCAGGGACAGATCTCAGATACATGTCCCACAGACAGATCCCAGATACATGTACCAGGGACAGATCACACATACAACTCCCAGGGACAAATCTCAGATACAAGTCCCAGGGGCAGATGACAGATACATGTACCAAGGACGGATCTCAGATACAATAGACAATAGACAATAGACAATGGGTGCAGGAGTAGGCCATTCAGCCCTTCGAGCCTGCACCGTGATTCAATATGATCATGGCCGATCATTCCTAATCAGTATCTGCTTCCTGCCTTATCTCCATAACCCTTGATTCCAATATCTTTGAGAGCTCTATCCAACTCTTTCTTAAATGAATCCAGAGACTGGGCCTCCACTGCCCTCTGGGGCAGAGCATTCCACACAGCCACCACTCTCTGGGTGAAGAAGTTTCTCCTCATCTCTGTCCTAAATGGTCTACCCCGTATTTTTAAACTGTGTCCTCTGGTTCGGCACTCACCCATCAGCGGAAGCATGTTTCCTGCTGCCAGAGTGTCCAATCCTTTCATAATCTTATATGTCTCAATCAGATCCCCTCTCAGTCTTCTAAACTCAAGGGTATACAAGCCCAGTCGCTTCAGTCTTTCAGTGTAAGGTAATCCCTCCATTCCAGGAAATCACCTCGTAAACCTATGCTCAATAGCCAGAATGTCTTTCCTCAAATTTGGAGACCAGAACTGCACACAATATTCCAGGTGTGGTCTCACCAGGGCCCTGTGCTGTTGCAGAAGCACCTCTTTGCTTCTATACTCAATCCCTCTATACACAACTCCCAGGAGCGGATCTCAGACACAAGTCCCAGGGACAGATCTCAGACACAAATCCAACGGACAGATATCAGATACACATCCCAAGGACAGAGCTCAGATTCCAGTCCCAGGAACAGATCTCAGATACAAGTCGCTGGGTCAGATCTCAAATACGAGTCCCAGGAACAGATCTCAGACACAAATCCAACGGACAGATATCAGATACACATCCCAAGGACAGAGCTCAGATTCCAGTCCCAGGAACAGATCTCAGATACAAATCCCAGGGAGAGATCACAGATACAGGTCTCAGGGACAGATCTCAGATACAAGTCCAAGGGAGAGATCACAGATACAGGTCCTTGTGACAGATCTCAGATACACGTCCAGGGACAGATCTCACATACAATTCCCACGGACAGATCTCAGATACAAGTCCCAGGGACAGATCCCAGATACAAGCCCCAGGGACAGATCTCACATACAACTCCCAGGGACAGATCTCACATACAATTCCCACGGACAGATCTCAGATACAAGTCCAAGGGTCAGATCCCAGGTACAAGTCAAAGAGACAGATCACAGATCCAAGTCCCAGGAACAGTTCTCAGATACAAGTCCCAGGGATAGATCTCAGATACAAGTCCCATGGACAGATCTCAGATACAAGGCCCAGGGACAGATCTCAGATACAAGGCCCAGGGACAGATCTCAGACACAAGTCCCAGGGACATTTCTAAGAGACAAGACTCAGATACAATTCGCAAACACAAGTCCCACAGACAGATCCCAGATACAGTTCCCAGGGACAGATCACAGATACATGTCCCAGGGACAGATCTCAGATACAGATCCCAGGGACAGATCTCAGATACACGTCCCAAGGACAGATCTCAGATACAGATCCCAGGGACAGATCACAGATACAAGTCCCAGGGACAGATCTCAGATACAGATCCCAGGGACAGATCACAGATACAAGTCCCAGGGACAGATCTCAGATACAAGGCCCAGGGACAGATCCCAGATACAATAGACAATAGACAATAGACAATGGGTGCAGGAGTAGGCCATTCAGCCCTTCGAGCCTGCACCGCCATTCAATATGATCATGGCTGATCATTCCTAATCAGTACCCTCTTCCTGCCTTATCTCCATAACCCTTCATTCCAATATCTTTGAGAGCTCTATCCAACTCTTTCTTAAATGAATCCAGAGACTGGGCCTCCACTGCCTTCTGGGGCAGAGCATTCCACACAGCCACCACTCTCTGGGTGAAGAAGTTTCTCCTCATCTCTGTCCTAAATGGTCTACCCCGTATTTTTAAGCTGTGTCCTCTGGTTTGGCACTCACCCATCAGCGGAAGCATGTTTTCTGCTTCCAGATTGTCCAATCCTTTCATAATCTTATATATTTCAATCAGATCCCCTCTCAGTCTTCTAAACTCAAGGGTATACAAGCCCAGTCGCTTCAGTCTTTCAGTGTAAGGTAATCCCTCCATTCCAGGAATTGATCTTGTGAACCTACGCTGCACTCCCTCAATGGCCAGAATGTCTTTCCTCAAATTTGGAGACCAGAACTGCACACAATATTCCACCAGGGCCCTGTGCAGCTGCAGAAGCACCTCTTTGCTTCTATACTCAATCCCTCTATACACAACTCCCAGGTGCAAATCTCAGACACAATTCCCAGGGACAGATCTCAGATTCCAGCCCCAGGAACAGCCCTCAGATGCAGGTCCATGGGACAGATCTCAGATACAAGTCCCAGGGACAGATCACAGATACCAATCCCAGGAACAGATCTCAAATACAACTCCCAGGGACAGATCTCAGATGCACGTCCCAGGAACAGATCTCAGATACACGTCCCAGAGACAGATCTCAGATACACGTCCCAGAGACAGATCTCAGATACAAATCCCAGGGACAGATCCCAGGGACAGATCCCAGATATAAGGCCCAGGGTCAGATCTCAGATACAAGTCCCAGGGTCAGATCCCAGTTACATGTCCCAGGGTCAGATCTCAGGTACAAGTCACAGAGACAGATCACAGATCCTAGTCCCAGGAACAGATCTCAGATACAGGTTCCAGGGACAGATCTGAGATACAAGTCACAGGAACAGAGCTCAGATACAAGTCCCAGGGATAGATCTCAAATACATGTCCCAGGGACATTTCTAAGAGACAAGACTAAGGTACAGTTCACAAACACAAGTCCCACGGACAAATCCCAGATACAAGTCCCACGGACAGATCCCAGATACACGTCCCAGGGACAGGTCTAAGAGACAATTCTCAGGTACAACTCACAGCTACAAGTCCCAGGAACAGATCTCAGACACAACTCCAAGGGACAGATCTCAGATACAAGTCCCAGGGACAGATCTCAGATTCCAGTCCCAGGAACAGCCCTCAGATGCAAGTCCAAGGGACAGATTTCAGATACACGTCCCAGGGACAGATCAAAGATACAGGTCCCAGGGACAGATCTCAAATACACGTCCCAGGTACAGATCTCAGATACAACTCCCAGGTACAGGTCACAGATACAAGTCCCACGGACAGATCTCAGATACACGTCCCACGGACAGATCTCAGATACACTTCCCAGGTACAGATCACAGATACAAGTCCCACGGACAGATCTCAGATACACTTCCCAGGGACAGATCTCAGATACACTTCCCAGGGACATTTCTAAGAGACAAGTCTCAGGGACAGATCTCTGATAAAAGTCTCTGGTACTGATCACCGATACACGTCCAATGGACAGATCGCAGATATAAGTCCTAAGGACAGATCTCAGGTAAAATAAAAGAATAAAAAACACAGTAGCATTACTTTACCGTGATTAATACCATAAGTTAGAATTGCGACATATTTAAAGGGATAGACATTACAATCAGATAAACATTCTACACATAAACACTCCTTTGCAGTTGCTCAGTGCTGGCACTGTGCCAGTCTGACTGCCCACACCAAGACCCCCGTCCTACAAGCCTCCCCACTACGTCCTAAGCCTGCAATCCACTCCACACCCAGGGTAGGCTTTCTCCAAGACTCTCTTTCCTGTCTGGTCCCCGCCTCGCGACTCACTCCCCTCGCCCTTCTCCCCTCGCCCTTCTCCCCTCCCCAGTCTCCCCTCACCAGTCAGTCTCCCCTCACCAGTCTCCCCTCGCCAGTCTCCCCTCGCCCATCTCCCCTCGCACAAAAGCAGTTAGTCCTGCGCAGTTGCATATCAAGTAAACAAATAAGAGTTTGACTCTATCCAAAGATCTCTCTGACACATACAATACTGATATCTACACATTCGGGATTAGTGGGGCTGGAAGAGCACATCAGTTCAGGCAGCATCCAAAGCGCAGCAAAACCGACATTTCGGGCAAAAGCCCTTTATTGATATCTCCATATACCTAATGCATTAGGAGAGTCTGAGAACCGAATGGATGCCCATTCTCTCCAACCGCTCCTCATAACTGCCCTGTCAAATTCTGGGAAATCATCTCTGAATCCTCGCCAGAGCATTTCCCTTCTTCCTGTGATGTGGTGACCAGAACAGCACATGGTCCCCCAGTGTGGCCTCACCACTGTCATCACTACAGCCCAATATCTGTACTCTAAACCTCGATACCAATGAGGGAAAGTATTCTGTACAGCCTTATCTACCTGTATCGCTGCATTTCAGGATCTGTGCACATTTACAGGCAAAGGTCTCTCACTTCACCTACATCCTTCAATATTCCTGCTTATTATGCATTTCCTTTTACTGCTTGACATCCCTAAATGCAATACTTCACACTTCTCTGAGTTGAACATTCCACCAAATCCATCTACATCATTGCAATTCTCTGCTTTTCTGTTTTCGCATCAACCTTCACCTTTTGATTCCACTTACTCAGTCAACTTTGGGCCCAGTTTGACAGATTACCCTGTATCTCGTGGGTTCTTATTGTTTTGATCAGTCTGTTATATGGGACCTTGTCAAATGTGTGACTAACATCCACGTAGACAACATCTACTGCACCACCCTCAGCGATCCTCCCCAGAATTTTTTTTATATTTCAAAATACAGTTTATTCATAGAAATAAATCTTTGGTACCTGTACAATTTGTCATGTCGTTCATAGATATATACATTGCATGCCTTAACATTACAGAGAACAGATTGAATTAATCGAATTTACAGTTATCCTATTTACAGTTCCCTTTATTAACCACCCAGTCTCTTATTATTTAGCTGGGGCTTCAGGGGAACCCACCTAGTGAGTGGGTGCCCTGTTATACGATAGCAAAGGAACCTCCTTTAACCCCCAGTTTATGGGGTTACCATTGTCCATTTGACTGTCCTCTCTCTGGGGTAGCTGTCTGCATCCCCATGGTGAGCACGAACTGCTGGACCCTCGCTGGGCTGAGGTAGCTATCCAGCTCCTCACTGGGGTCATTTACCCGCTCTGGTGTCATTGAGCCAAGGCAAGGGTCCGCACCGTCCAGTTCTGTGTCTGACAATGGGACTGTCAGAGGATCACAGCTTTCAGTTACCTGTAGTTGTGGGGCAGTGGGTACCCCCTGGTTCTCACTGGGTGGAGGGTAGACTTCGGGGGGGTCTGTCGTTCCCAAGTTGGGAGGAAATGCTCTCCTCATTACCTACGGCGCTCTGTCTCTTCTGGTGATGACCTTCCTTACCTCGGTCTTCACCATCCGAAGCGCTGGTCGTCTCTCCCTCGTGCAGCTGTCTTTTCCCCCTTTGCTGGGAGGCTTTGGGGGCCTGGCAGGATTTTCTCTTCCTGTTTTTAACAAATTGCTCTCCAATGGATTCCCTTAATTGACCAATCAATTTTTGATAGAATGGCCAATCCGGGCAGAGAAAAAGCACAAGGGAGTCACGAATTTGAATTAGCTTTATGGTCACATGTACTGACATGTGTTCAGTGAATTTACAAGCCACCACTTTCAGCACCGTCTTAGGTACCTGGGTATGGTTTTTTGAGTTGAAATTCTTAAGAAAGAAACTTGGGAAAAGGAGAGGGCGGATCCTATCGAGCGGTTCCCTGAGCAGACTGTCAAAGCCATTTGGCAGAATGCCTCATCGCCAGAACTTTCCAACAAGCACCAAGACATGGCTTGGCTGGTGGTGAGAAGGGCTCTGCCTGTGAGATCCTTTATGCACGCCCGGACTCTCAGCCGCACCGCACGCTGCCCTCGAAGCGGCTGCGGGGGGGACGAGACTGTCACACCCCTCCTTCTGGAATGTGCCTATGCAGAGGAAGTCTGGAGAGGAATGCAGTGGTATTTGTTGAGGTTCGTCCCGAGCAGCGCCGTGACGCGGGACTCCGTGCTCTACGGCCTGTTCCCCGGGATGCACACCGAGACGAACATCAACTGCGCCTGGAGGATCATCAACTCGGTGAAGGATGCTCTCTGGGCGGTCCGAAACCTGTTGATCTTCCAGCTGAAGGAGTTGACCCCGACTGAGTGTTGCAGACTGGCACATTCCAAGGTCCAGATCGGTCAGTGGCGGTGTCCCGGCCCGGTCAGTGGCGGTGTCTCGGCCCGGTCAGTGGCGGTGTCCCGGCCCGGTCAGTGGCGGTGTCCCGGCCCAGTCAGTGGCGGTGTCTCGGCCCGGTCAGTGGCGGTGTCTCGGCCCGGTCAGTGGCAGTGCCTCGGCCCGGTCAGTGGCAGTGATATGGGTGATGTAATTTCTGCAGTTTAACTCAGGGTTAATAAGTAAGGGCGAACTGTGAGACTGAATGTAAGTTAGCCTGGAAACAGGGAGAAACTGTTATGTCAAAAACATGGCGGTTTGTAACCTTGAATGAAACTGACGTAAGCTGTTAATTAAAACTAGGCTGCTATGAAGCTAGGTAACCTTGGCAATAATACAATAGAAGCTCTTAAAATATTAGAAACATACAGATAACCAAGGCCTGGGATAGAGAAGCGAGAAATGCTTTAGTCAATAGAATCGTTAAAAATAATGTAATGTTTAAGAAACAGGTGGCCATGATACAATAGAAGCTCTCAGAATATTAGAAACATACAGATAATCAAAGAGTTGGCAGAGAAAAGCGTGAAATGTTTTAACCAATGGAATTGTCATTAATGTTTTTACATGTAAAAATAATGTATAAATATCGGTGCTGTAAAATCTTCCGTCGCGATTCTTCCGAAGCTTTTTTTTTGGAAGCCGCCCAAACTTGCAAGTTTGAAATAAACATCCGTTGCTCATTTGTGTGTCTCGCAGCATTTCGATTCGCCACGGGAAAAGCGGTAGCCGGAGGGGATGAGGGCTGGTGCTGTCAGCTTGGAGTTCGCCTCCTAGGACGGGACCTTGTGGACAGTCTCCCTTGAAGTCAAGGGTTAAAGGACAGTCTGCGGTCGGCAGAGTGTGGAGGCAGAACCCGGTTGATCTGAACCATAGCCCTAGTGTAGAATAGTTAGCCGAGTGTCAGGGACTATTCTCCGGAGATTTAGAATACCTAGACAGAATTCACTTATAACAAATTTGGGGGCTCGTGTCCGGGATACTAAAAAGAACTCCCACGGGAGGCTCTGAATGATTCCAGGACACTGTGACACACACAGATATTTGAGCAAACGATGTGAATAGGAAGCGCTTATAATAAAGTAAAAGGTTGAAGTTTTGATAAGGTAACAGGTTGAAGTGTTATCTTGAGCCGGACAACTCCGTGCATGGATCAAGGTAAGAACCTTCTCTGGTATTTGGGGTTTTCGCGGATTGAGAAGTGTACACTGCCTTGTCGACTCTGTGGTTGTGATAGGTAACCGGGATAAAAGGGTTGACTAAGTAACCGGAGTATGGCAAACAGGTTAGCCTGAAGACCAACCATGGGTGGCCAATGTTCCGGGTCGAAAAAGGAACGGGAAGACGAAACCCCGAAAATTCCCCCCCATAGATTCTACAGAGATTGTGGAGGGCGGAAGAGATTAGTTACAAACTGATAGTGTTGAACCCCGCTTCTGGATGGTCTCTATTATCTTTACATAGAAGCCGTATAAGGGGGACAACTGAAGTTTATTTTTACCAGCAGCTTGCAGTAAGACCGGCAGAGAGAGAGAGAGAGAGAGAGTGCGAGAACAGCAAGCAAAACATTTAAGCCTTTGTGATTTGGTTTGAATGCACATTTGTTTGTTGGTGATTGAATGAGGAAGTTTTATTCACTGGAGCTTGAGTTCCAGGATTGTTTTAAATGTGATTTTTATGTAAACTTAACATGATTTTTTTTCAATATGTGAAGTACAGTTGAATTTTCAGTACAACAATAGGCTGTCGGAAAAAAAAGACGATAACTTCCATGGTTATTATCTGAGACCTTGGATTCGGCCATTAGAATTTTTTTAACTTGAATTGACAAATTATTGTAAGACAGCTCTGATTATTTTACGACCTAAAGTATTGTAATTGAGAAATGATTGGTCAGGAGTACATAAGAAAACTAATTTTAGATCTAAATTAGGGTACTAAATCTGGGTGATTACAGTGGATTTCAAAATTGGGAACTGTATGCATTTTACATTTTAAATATTAAATACTGAATAAATGGACGTAAAAATATAAATATGTTCACAAGTTAGGAACAGGCTTTAAAGTTAGTCAAGCATGAATTAATAAATTGGTATTTGAGGATATGAGAAGCTAGGAACATTGCAATATTTCTTTAAAAAAGGAAGAACGTAACGGCTAAAGTGCCGATAGGGACAAGGAGATTGTGTTTGTGTATGACCCCCTCACCAGTGGGGAGGTCGGAACATTTAAAAGGAAATGACGGTCCTGGTTGAGAATCCGATAGGATTGTCAGAACAAATTAATTTATTTTTGAGTCCCGGTCTGTATATGTGGGCTGAGTTAATGTTTATTTTTGAATATACTATTTACTGGGGGAGAAAGGAGACTTATATGGGAATACTGGATAGGAAAAGTGTTAATTGAGATTTTAAAAAAACTAGTAGCAGCGCCGGTATTGAGCTTGCCTGACAATTTGACATGAGAGGGGGATGGTTAGGGGTGAGGACAAATATCCCCTTCAGAACCCTAACTGGGACCACCACAATATAGAAGGGTGGAATAATATGTTAGACATGCAAAATTTGATAATCCAAGGGATACAAACTTGCATCCCCAAACAACAAAATTTAGCCAAGGTTTTCGACCTGAGGCAGGGAAAGGACGAGTCTCCCTGTGCGTTCTTACACAGATTAAGGGAGTCGGTTAGGAAATGTTCGGGTATAGACCCAGATGGGGAAATAGGATGAGGGATGGTAAAGGTTCACTTCGTGATAAAAGCATGGCCTGATATCCAGAAGAAGTTACAGAAGATAGAGGAACGGAAGCGGTAGAGATGAGTACATAATGGCGGAGGAACGGACGGCTAAGATAATGGTAGCAGTAGTAAGGGAGGACTGTGAGTCCCCCGGGAGGATGAATGAAGGACAAAAGGAAGTCCCGGAAGGGTGGTGAAGAGAAGTGGAATGTGAATAGGGAAAGGAGTCGGATAAATAAGGCGGATATCTAAATCTGAATATTTATGTATGTGTGAAAGAGATGGGCCGGCCCCGATAGGATCTCTGTGTGTAAATGTGATTGTGAAAAATAAAGTAGTCTCTGTGGATGTGAGAATTTGTGTTTGTGTATGGATCTTTTTGTGTGAAATTCTCTGCGAAAATCTGTGTGGAAAAGTGCAAGTAAGAAATGCTGCAAGCTTTATCATGGTGTCTGTGAGAAAGAATCTGGCAGAAGGCTTCTCAGCTAACAAGCAGTTTAACACTTTGTGCTCTGGCTTGAATTCATCTGTTTGTTAATGGTTTTATGCTAGAAACTTGTTGTTTGTCATTTGATTCAGTGTGCTATTTTTGATTGTAATTTTATGAATGCTTAACGTTATTTTCTTTCATGATATGATTTTATTAGAACTTAAGGAGGGAAAGGAGGACCATTCATGAGATTAAGGACGAGGTAGTAATAAGTTAGAACAATTGCAAATTCACATAAGGGGTGGTATTCACCTTCAGGAAAATGAGGTATATAGGCTGCCGATAAGGCAGGGGGGAACAGAAACTCTGAGGGCAGATGCGAATTAATATGGGTAACTTGAGAGTGAGTTTCAGGATGTTGAGACAGTAAGTAGACTGTATTGCGGTGAGACTGTTCATGGGGGCTATACGGTGCGTAGGGCTGCATTGAACAACTGTACGGGGGTGGGGACAGTGGTAGGTAGGGAGCGGGAGCTCCGGGGGCGAATGCGCCCAGACACAGGGAAAACATTACATTTGATGACTGCGATGTGCTTGAAAGAATCAAAATGTTACTGACAACCGACCCTGAACAGTTCCATATGTAGAGCAGTGACCTCCGGGGAAGAGGGGGAAGATCTGCCACATGGGGACTGCCCAGCAGTACTGGAGACTGCGAGTGGAGATACTTGGGGAAAAGAGTTAGCACTTGAAGACCTGGTGGTCGAGGGGAGGTCGCCATGAGCTCCGACGCGCAGACACAGGAGACAGTGACAGGCAGACATAGACAGAGAGACCAACACCGTATGAGAGAGAGAGAGAGAGAGAGAGAGAGAGCGATCGGCTGTGTGTGAGGACCTACAGAGAGAGAACGGAAGCTATTACATTTTGTTGTGTTTCTGGCTGAAAGTCATCTGTTCGTTAGTGCATGAATGTTTGAGTGTTTATCACCTAGAGCTTGAGTCACGAGATATGTGTATCTGTAAATATGTTGAGACCCTGGGCTTCGCTGTTTCTCGTTTACTCCACCAGGGACTCCTGACTCAGACACCACCTCTAGATTTCGCTGTGCACACCATTGAACCCGGTGAATGGGTTTTGATCAAACATTGGCAACAGCAAACTCTCGAACTTGTGTGGGACGGCCCGTTCCTAGTACTCCTCACCACTGAACGGCGAAGAAAGGCTGGCAAAGGGCCAGTACCCTCTCCAGTTAAGAAAGGAGTCTGGACAGCCGAATCAACACGTGACCCACTGAAACTCAGACTGCACAGACTTTGAGTAACTGATTATACAGTGGCGACGCGAGCGCGGGGATTATTTCTGTAGAATTGTATGTTGAATTGTTTTGTGCTCCATTATGATGTTTCAGAGTTATGGTGCTAGACTGGGATTTGGGCAAATGTCTTTTTCTTATGTGGATGTATCATTGGTTGTTCCTGAGTCTAAAAATCCACAAGTGATAGAAGCTGATGCATGCAACTTAGTTGGTTGTTTGTCTGTAGATTTACAGAGACTATACCTCAGTACAAAGATACATTTTATTGACATGTTTGGGACTGGTAATGGGTATGAAGGTCTTGTCACGATACACAGGTCCCCCTTCCGTCCAGCTCGCAATTGTCCCGATAGACAGTGTCACCTAATATACCTGATAATCAAGGAAACCTCATCGGACCAGTTTGGGGTGAGGTGAAGATAAACAAAAACATGGACAATTTGTTGGCTGCTGTTTTCGAGTTGATGTAGGGCAGAAAGAACTTGGGAACCCACTGGAAAGTTACAGAGGTAAAGGACTTGAGACGGACTTTCGCAATAGAAACGGAATATGGGGATGCAAATGCCTGGGTAGAATGGGTAAAGTCTGAACAGAAGCAATTGCTATGCATGTGCCTCCGGCTGGCCGTTGGCCCAAGTGGCCCCCTTTCCGCTCGGGTGGGAGCAGGACATGCAGGGCATGGAATGTCTGATAGCCCTGTATCAGGAAGAGACTGCATGGAGTGATGGGAATTGTACCTCCCTATCTCGGATATTCCCTCCTTTGAAGGCGAAAGAGGTACGTGCTCCCCCCCACATTTTCAGGATTTGGGCGAGCTGACATTGTGTACAGAGATTAACAATGTCACCGCAACAAAGGAAGGAGGGAACTATTCAGCACTACAGGTTCCCCGAGCGGATCTGTGGTGGTACTGTGGAGGGAAACTGTTGAGACCCACCCTGCCCCCAGATTGGGACGGGATATGTGCAATTGTACAATTGGTAATTCCATTTACCCTGGCATTTGAGAAGGAAGACATAGTAGGGGAACAGGAAAGACATAAGAGCCAAGGGCGGTTTATTAACTTTACCAGAGACGCAGTCAAGGGGCTGGCGGAGCAACTGAACGCCACCAGTCGGATGGAGTGGGAGAATAGGCTAGCCTTGGATAGCAGAAAATTCGGGTGTAAATACTGATTGGACTGGCTGGAGCTGTGGTTCGGGAAATGGAAAGGGGTGATGGTCTCAGTTATAGTTTCGTTCCTGGTGGTAACAGGGGTCTTAGTCGTTCTGGCCTGTTGAATAATTCCCTGTGTGTGGGGTTTAATCACCCGCCTTATTGAGATGGCCCTGATGAAGGGCGACCCGCGTACAGTGGTGGGCATTCACCTCCAGACTGATGCGGACGATCCTGAGGCTGATTGGGATAGACAGGCCATGATTATGCTGCAGAAATTACAGACCGTATAAAAAGACAGGGGGGATTGATATGGGTGATGTAATTTCTGCAGTTTAACTCAGGGTTAATAAGTAAGGGCGAACTGTGAGACTGAATGTAAGTTAGCCTGGAAACAGGGAGAAACTGTTATGTCAAAAACATGGCGGTTTGTAACCTTGAATGAAACTGACGTAAGCTGTTAATTAAAACTAGGCTGCTATGAAGCTAGGTAACCTTGGCAATAATACAATAGAAGCTCTTAAAATATTAGAAACATACAGATAACCAAGGCCTGGGATAGAGAAAAATAATGTAATGTTTAAGAAACAGGTGGCCATGATACAATAGAAGCTCTCAGAATATTAGAAACATACAGATAATCAAAGGGTTGGCAGAGAAAAGCGTGAAATGTTTTAACCAATGGAATTGTCATTAATGTTTTTACATGTAAAAATAATGTATAAATATCAGTACTGTAAAATCTTCCGTCGCGATTCTTCCGAAGCTTTTTTTTTGGAAGCCGCCCAAACTTGCAAGTTTGAAATAAACATCCGTTGCTCATTTGTGTGTCTCGCAGCATTTCGATTTGCCACGGGAAAAGCGGTAGCCGGTGGGGATGAGGGCTGGTGCTGTCAGCTTGGAGTTCGCCTCCTAGGACGGGACCTTGTGGACAGTCTCCCTTGAAGTCAAGGGTTAAAGGACAGTCTGCGGTCGGCAGAGTGTGGAGGCAGAATTCGGTTGATCTGAACCATAGCCCTAGTGTAGAATAGTTAGCCGAGTGTCAGGGACTATTCTCCAGAGATTTAGAATACCTAGACAGAATTCACTTATAACAGCAGCGTCCCGGCCCGGTCAGTGGCGGTGTCCCGGCCCGGTCAGTGGCAGTGTCTCGGCCCGGTCAGTGGCGGTGTCTCGGCCTGGTCAGTGGCGGTGTCCCGGCCCGGTCAGTGGCGGTGTCCCGGCCTGGTCAGTGGCGGTGTGTGAGTGGGTTCCTGCCTGTGACCGTTGTGGAGACAGCAGGAGTAAGTTCGGGAGGCAGCAGCTTCAGCAGCAGGGAGCAGTGAGGGAGGTCCTCCTGGTATCCATGGAGACGGTCTTGAGAACAAGCTGCAAGGTCTCCCGGAGAGAGAAAGAAACGGAGAAATTGTCAACAACTGTTGAACTTTTAACATCATTCCTTTATGTTTTTAAGATTATATTAAGGAGGACTTTAAACTTTGTACCTTGGTACTTGTACCACATTTGGCAACATTATACACTTTGTACTCTTGTACTCCTGAACCTGAATACACATGGCAATAAAATCTACATCTAAATCTAAATCCAAGGCTCCTTTTGACCTGGTGGAGAAGAGGCCGTGATGTGATGAGCTTTGTGGTTTGGGTAAAGTCTGTATTCTCTGTCTCTGAATGACCCTCTAAAGCCCGAGTGAACCCGGGGAACTGTCTGAAACAGGCCCTTCAGTGAACCGCTGGGATAGTGACCTCACCTCAGGGAAGGGACCCCCTGGCAACGGTTGTCATGGAGATAAAAGCTAAAAGATGAAGTGAGTGGAAGGTAATTCGAGTGGTGTCAGGATTCAGTCGAGGGGAATCGGTGAAGGAGAGAGCAGAGCTCTCTGTTTGGTCATCAGGAAAACGGCATTCCCGAAACTCTTGGGGATGGAAAATAGGAACGAGTGAAAAGGGACAGAATTGTAACAGTGGGCCAAATGGCTGAGGGAAGCTGGCGGTTCGCCTCAGGCTGGGATGTTGGGGTTGACTCATCGTGGAAAAGGAATTCTGGGAAATGGTGCCCTCACGGACATGACCTGAGGGAGAGAGGCATGGGCCCTGTTGCTGTTCACTGTATTCGGGGAACACGGATGGAAGGCAGCTGCTGGGGAAGCTGTCTCAAGAATCGAATTGACCAAGGGGGAATGGAGGCAGGTTACTGAACCTCGGAGCTCCGTGAGGTGTCCTGTGTGTGTGGGAAGTGAGGTGGGTGTTTGAGACTGGGTAAGTTGGTGCCTTTGTTGTATCCCAGTGAAATGGACCCTTTGGTCTAAAGTTTCGCTGGCTGCTAATTAATGTGGATTCGGGTTTGTTCCTTCCAGTGAAAGTTTTCAAATAAGACATTGTCCCCTTTGGTCATTTCAGTTTGTGTCATGGGGAACTCATATGAACAAGAACAAGCATTGCCCCTCAAGCCTCAATCTTCAATAACATAGACTCATAGAGATGGTACAGCCCTTCGGTCCAACATGTCCATGCTGATCAGATAACCAAACATAATCTAGTCCCATCTGCCAGCATTTGACCCTCTAAACCCTTCCCATTCATATACCCATGCAGCTGCCTTTTACGTGCTGCAATTGTACCAGCCTCCACCAACCTCTTTGGCAGCACATTCCGGACACGCGCCACTCCCTGCGGGAAAAAGATATATCCTTTAAGCCCCTTTTAAATCTTTCCCCTCTCATCTTAAACCCTCCAGTTCTGGACTCTCCCACCCCAGGGCTGGCAAATGGGACTAGATTAGTTAGGGATATCTGGTTGGCATGGACGGGTTGGACTGAAAGGTCTGTTTCCGGGCTCTATGACTCTATGAATTTCCTACTTATCCTTGTGACTTCAGTAAATTAAGTTAGCTACCAGACCCTCTGATCCCTTTATATAAATTGCAAAGATTTGAAGCCTCAGCCTAGACCTCACGCTTGACATGAATGAATGATTTATTGTCACGTATAGCACAGTGGCTCAGTGGTTAGCACTGCTGCCTCACAGCTCCAGGGACCCAGGTTCGATCCCCGCCTTGGGTAACTGACTGTGTGGAGTTTGCACGTTCTCCCCGTGTCTGCGTGGGTTTCCTCCGGGTGCTCCAGTTTCCTCCCACAGTCCAAAGATGTGCAGGTCAGGTGAATTGGCCATGCTAAATTGCCTATAGTCTCTCTCCACCCCCCATGTGTGTGTGTGTCTCTCTCTCTCCACCCCCCATGTGACCTGACCCCATAATCAGGGGTGAATATGGGGAATGTGTCTGGGTGGGTCACTCTTCGAAGGGTCGGTATGGACTTGTCGGGCCGAAGGGCCTGTTTCCATACTGAAGGGAGTCCAATCTAATCTAAATCTAGGGAGATACAGTTTGATGCCATTTTGGGATACAAAAGGATAAAAAGGAAGTACTGCAATGGAGTTTCATCTTCGTTGGGGTCCTAAACACGGATCCAGGAGTTCTGCAAGGTCCCTGCTCCAGGCCTACTGTGGCCTGGTGTTATGAAGGTGTAAGGGTTGCTGTACCTTTAAGAGAGTGGAAATGCAAGCAAGGACTTAGAGAGGCACACAGAGTACTGGAAAATTGAAAATGTACATTTAGTCGAACAGGTAGATTAGCTGGGTTGCCTGGATACAAAAACAAATTCAAATTCGGCCAATCAGTTTAAACTATGCCCTAAGATACCAAAATCCATTTACGTTTGAATTTAGTAATTTGACAATATTAAGTCTTTGAAACGATCCGATGCTTTGGGGTACAAAATCAGACATTTTGGAACCATTAGTCAGAACAGCAAAGGGAAATGCCAAGCCACAACATACACAGACTGCCTGCAGAACAGTTCTCTTAAAGGTACCTCTTAAACGTGGTGCTGGAAAAGCACAGCATGTCAGGCAGCATCCGAGGAGCAGGAGAATTGATGTTTCGGGCAAAAGCCCTTCATCTGGAATGCATCTTGTGAGCCGGGTGGCCGAGAGATAAATGGGAGTGGGATGGGGTTTGGGGGGAAAGGTATCTAAGAGTGCAATAGGTAGATGGAGGTGGGGGTAATGGTGATAGGTTGGAGGGGAGGGTGGAGCAGATCGGTGGGAAGGAAGATGGACAGGTAGGACAGGTCATGAGGGCAGTTCCAAGTTGGAAGGTTGGATCTAGGATTAGGTGGGGGGAGGGGAAATGAGGAGACTGGTGAAATCCACATTGATGTCGTGTGGTTGGAGGGTGCCAAGGCGGAAGATGAGGCGTTCTTCCTCCAGGTGTCGTGTGGTGAGGGAGGCCCAGGACCTGCATGTCCTTGGTGGAGTGGGAGGGGTAGTTGCAGTGCTCGGCCACAGGGCGGTGGGATTGGTTGGTGAGGGTGTCCCGGAGATGTTCTCTGAAGCGCTCTGCAAGTAGGTGTCCAGTCTCCCCAATATAGAGGAGGTTGCAATGGGAGCAACGGATACAGGAAATGACATATGTGGCAGTGCAGGTAAAACTCTGATGGATGCGGAAGGCTCCTTTGGGGTCTTCGTGCTTAAAGGTACCTATGTCTATCAAAGTCCTGTGAAGCAGAATCCCCAAGAGGAAGAAACGACGACAGGAATATGGAGAAGAACCGAAAGCTGCCTGGTTTTGAGATAAGAAATTTTAGAATCATAGAGTCATAGAGATGTACAGCAGGGAAACAGACCCTTCGGTCCAACCCGTCCATGCCGACCAGATATCCCAACCCAATCTAGTCCCACCTGCCAGCACCCGGCCCATCTCCCTCCAAACTCTTCCTATTCATATACCCAACCAGATGCCTTTGAAATGATGTAATTGTACCAGCCTCGACCATTCCTCTGGCAGCTCATTCCATACACACACCACCCTCTGTGTGAAAACATTGCCCTTTAGGTCTCTTTTATATCTTTACCCTCTCACCCTCTCACCTATGCTCTCTAGTTCTAGACTCCCCCACCCCAGGGAAAAGACTTTGCCTATTTACCCTATCCATGCCCCTCATAATTTTGTAAACCTCTATAAGGTCACCCCTCAGCCTCCGACGCTCCAGGGAAAACAGCCCCAGCCTGTTCAGCCTCTCCCTGTAGCTCAGATCCTCCAACCCTGGCAACATCCTTGTAAATCTTTTCTGAACCCTTTCACTTTTGGGATAACTGGTTGGCATGGACGGGTTGGACCGAAGGATCTGTTTCCACGCTGTACATCTCCATGACTCTATGACTCTGTGACCTGATCAGGTGTACCGGAGAACTCTGTGGGAAGCTAGAGAAGTGATTGCTGGGCCTCTTGCTGAGATATTTGTATCATCGATAGTCACAGGTGAGGTGCCGGAAGACTGGGGGTTGGCTAATGTGGTGCCACTGTTTAAGAAGGGCGGTAAGGATAAGCCAGGGAACTATAGACCAGTGAGCCTGACCTCGGTAGTAGGCAAGTTGTTGGAGGGAATTCTGAGGGACAGGATGTACATGTATTTGGAAAGTAAAAAATGAGGTCTGCAGATGCTGGAGATCAGAGCTGAAAATGTGTTGCTGGTCAAAGCACAGCAGGCCAGGCAGCATCTCAGGAATAAGGAATTCGACGTTTCGAGCATAAGCCCTTCATCAGGCAAGGACTGATTAGGGATACTCAACATGGCTTTGTGCATGGGAAATCATGTCTCACAAACTTGATTGAGTTTTTTGAAGAAGTAATAAAGAGGATTGATGAGGGCAGAGCATTAGCTGTGATCTACATGGACTTCAGTAAGGCATTCGACAAGGTTCCCCATGGGAGACTGATTAGCAAGGTTAGATCTCATGGAATACAGGGAGAACTAGCCATTTGGATACAGAACTGGTTCAAAGGTAGAAGACAGAGGGTGGTGATGGAGGGTTGTTTTTCAGACTGGAGGCCTGTGACCAGTGGAGTGCCACAAGGATCGGTGCTGGGTCCTCTACTTTTTGTCACTTATATAAATGATTTGGATGTGAGCATAAGAGGTACAGTTAGTAAGTTTGCAGATGACACCAAAATTGGAGTTGTAGTGGCCAGTGAAGAAGGTTACCTCAGATTACAACAGGATCTTGACCAGATGGGCCAATGGGCTGAGAAGTGGCAGTTAGAGTTTAATTCAGATAAATGTGAGGTGCTGCATTTTGGGAAAGCAAATCTTAGCAGGACTTATACACTTAATGGTAAGGTCCTAGGGAGTGTTGCTGAACAAAGAGACCTTGGAGTGCAGGTTCATATCTCCTTAAAAGTGGAGTCGCAGGTAGATAGGATAGTGAAGGCGGCGTTTGGTATGCTTTCCTTTATTGATCAGAGTATTGAGTACAGGAGTTGGGAGGTCATGTTGCGGCTGTACAGGACATTGGTTAGGCCACTGTTGGAATATTGCATGCAATTCTGGTCTCCTTCCTATCGGAAAGATGTTGTGAAACTTGAAAGGGTTCAGAAAAGGATTTACAAGGATGTTGCCAGGATTTGAGGATCTGAGCTATAGAGAGAGGCTGAACAGGCTGGGGCTGAGGGTTGACCTTATAGAGGATTATAAAATCATGAGGGTAGTTGGATAGAATAAATAGACAAAGTCTTTTCCTTGGGTTGGAGGAATCCAGAACTAGAGGGGCATAGGTTTAGGGTGAGAGGGGAAAGATATAAGAGAGACCATGGGCAACTTTTTCACACAAAGGGTGGTACAGGTAAGGAATGAGCTGCTAGAGAAAGTGGTGGAGGCTGGTACAATTGCAACATTTAAGAGGCATTTGGACGGGTACATGAATAGGAAGGGTTTGGAGGGATATGGGCCGGGTGTTGGCAGGTGGGACTAGATTGGGTTGGGATATCTGGTCGGCATGGACGGGTTGGACTGAAGGGTCTGTTTCCGTGCTGTACATCTCTATGACTTGAACCTTGTGTTATGGAGCAGGTCAGACCCTCTCAAAAACATTTCAAGGAGGCAGCCCAGACCCTAACATTGCTCATTGTTTTAAGTAGGTGTAAAGTGGATATTCCAGGAGTGATGCAGCTGGTCAAACCACTTCGTTTTAAATAAAACGGAATTTATTTACAAGATTACCGAATGAAACACAAAGAACAGAAAACAGAATACCAATCAACCTACCCTATCCAAAAATCCAATAGACTATCCCAGCAGAGTGGTGCTGTTCCAGATACTTACAACAATATCAATTGCGCCCCTTGGCACAAATGGTAAAATCAAACATGGGGTCTTACACGATAGAAATCAGAGACAGAGTACCAGTCTAGACCTGCTTCTGTGGGCCCAGCAGCCTGTCTTAACACTGCTTTAAAAAAACCCAAACCAAACCAGAGAAAAACTGAGCTGGGAGAACTGGTCACACCTCCTTTTATTGTACAAGCATTTGTTTTTAAACTTGAAAGCCTACTGTCTGAGGCAGCATCCATTATCTATTCTCAAATTAGCCCAAAAACCCTTCAGCCACAAGACTTTTCTTTATGTCCACTCTGAAAAAAAAGGTCAGGCAGCGTCCAAGGAGCAGGAGAATCGCCGTTTCGGGCCTGAGCCCCTTCTTCTGGTAACTGGGCCTTTCTTCAGGGCTCATGCCCGAAATGTCGATTCACCTGCTCCTTGGACGCTGCCTGACCTGCTGCGCTTTTCCAGTGACACGTTTTCAGCTCTGGGTCCGTCAAGAGCAAGTGGACCACCTGGAAAACAAAAGTAGAAGAAAAAAAACTGACCGCTGGTGGGTCTCTCGGAGCGCGAGGAAGGCAAGGACCTTGTCGGTTTCCTGGAGAAGTGGTTCCCGACGTTCCTGGGGCTGGAGTTGGAGTTGGGCCCGTTGAGTGTGGGGGGTCCTGTGGAGTGTGGGGGGGGCCCTGTTGAGTGTGGGGGGGCCCTGTTGAGTGTGGAGGGGCCCTGTTGAGTGTGGGAGGGGCCTATTGAGTGTGGGAGGGGCCTGTTGAGTGTGGGGGTGCCTGTTGAGTGTGGGGGGGCCTGTTGAGTGTGGGAGGGGCTTGTTGAGTGTGGAGGGACCTGTTGAGTGTGGGGGGGGCCTGTTGAGTGTGGAAGGGGCTTGTTGAGTGTGGAGGGGCCTGTTGAGAGGGGGAGGGGCCTGTTGAGTGTGGGGGGGCCTGTTGAGTGTTGGGGGCCAGTTGAGTGTGGAGGGGGGTCCTGTTGAGTGTGGGGCGGCCTGTTGAGTGTGGGAGGGGCTTGTTGAGTGTGGAGGGGCCTGTTGAGTGTGGGGGGGGGCTGTTGAGTGTGAGAGGGGCTTGTTGAGTGTGGGAGGGGCCTGTTGAGTGTGTGAGGGGCCTGTTCAGTGTGGGGGAGGGGCCTGTTGAGTGTGGGGAGGGGCCTGTTGAGTGTGGAGGGTGGGCTGTTGAGTGTGGGAGGGGCCTGTTGAGTGTGGGGAGGGCCTGTCTAGTGTGGGAGGGGGCCTGTTGAGTGTGGGAGGGGTTAGTTGAGTGTGGGAGGGGCCTGATGAGTGTGGGGGTGCCTGTTGAGTGTGGGAGAGGGCCTGTTGAGTGTGGAAGGGGGCCTGTTGAGTGTGGGAGGGGTTAGTTGAGTGTGGGAGGGGCCTGTTGAGTGTGGGAGGGGCCTGTTGAGTGTGGGAGGGGCCTGTTGAGTGTGGGGAGGGCCTGTTGAGTGTGGGAGGGGGCCTGTTGAGTGTGGGAGGGGTTAGTTGAGTGTGGGAGGGGCCTGTTGAGTGTGGGGGGCCTGTTGAGTGTGGACGGGGAGCTGTTGAGTGTGGGGGAGGGGCCTGTTGAGTGTGGGGAAGCGTCTGTTGAGTGTTGGGGGGGCCTGTTGAGTGTGGGGGGGCTTGTTGAGTGTGGAGGGTGGGCTGTTGAGTGTGGGAGGGGCCTGTTGAGTGTCGGAGGGGCCTGTTGAGTGTGAAGGGGGTCCTGTTGAGTGTGGGGGGGCTGTTGAGTGTGGGTGGGGGCCTGTTGAGTGTGTGGGGGGGTGTTGAGTGTGGGGGGGGCCTGTTGAGTGTGGGGAGGGGCCTTTTGAGTGTGGAGAGTGGGATGTTGAGTGTGGGAGGGGCCTGTTGAGTGTGGGAGGTGCCTGTTGAGTGTAGGAGGAGCCTGTTGAGTGTGGGGGGCTTGTTGAGTGTGGGAGGGGCTTGTTGAGTGTAGGAGGGACTTGTTGAGTGTGGGGGGGCTGTTGAGTGTGGAGGAGGCCTGTTGAGTGTGGGAGGGGCTTGTTGAGTGTGGAGGGGGCGCCTGTTGAGTGTGGGGGGGCCTGTTGAGTGTGGGAGGGGGCCTGTTGAGTGTGGAAGGGGGCCTGTTGAGTGTGGGAGGGGTTAGTTGAGTGTGGGAGGGGCCTGTTGAGTGTAGGAGGAGCCTGTTGAGTGTGGGAGGGGCTTGTTGAGTGTAGGAGGGACTTGTTGAGTGTGGGGGGGCTGTTGAGTGTGGAGGAGGCCTGTTGAGTGTGGGAGGGGTTAGTTGAGTGTGGGGGTGCCTGTTGAGTGTGGGAGAGGGCCTGTTGAGTGTGGAAGGGGTTAGTTGAGTGTGGGAGGGGCCTGTTGAGTGTGGGAGGGGTTAGTTGAGTGTGGGAGGGGCCTGTTGAGTGTGGGGAGGGCCTGTTGAGTGTGGGGGGGGTTAGTTGAGTGTGGGAGGGGCCTGTTGAGTGTGGACGGGGAGCTGTTGTGTGTGGGGCAGGGGCCTGTTGAGTGTGGGAGAGGGGCCTGTTGAGTGTGGGGAAGCGTCTGTTGAGTGTTGGGGGGGCCTGTTGAGTGTGGGGGGGCTTGTTGAGTGTGGAGGGTGGGCTGTTGAGTGTGGGAGGGGCCTGTTGAGTGTGGGAGGGGCCTGTTGAGTGTGAAGGGGGTCCTGTTGAGTGTGGGTGGGGGCCTGTTGAGTGTGTGGGGGGGTGTTGAGTGTGGGGGGGGCCTGTTGAGTGTGGGGAGGGGCCTTTTGAGTGTGGAGGGTGGGCTGTTGAGTGTGGGAGGGGCCTGTTGAGTGTGGGAGGGGTTAGTTGAGTGTGGGAGGTGCCTGTTGAGTGTAGGAGGAGCCTGTTGAGTGTGGGGGGCTTGTTGAGTGTGGGGGGCTTGTTGAGTGTGGGAGGGGCTTGTTGAGTGTAGGAGGGACTTGTTGAGTGTGGGGGGCCTGTTGAGTGTGGAGGAGGGGGCCTGTTGAGTGTGGGGGAGGGGCCTGTTGAGTGTGGGGAGCGGCCTGTTGAGTGTGGAGGGTGGGCTGTTGAGTGTGGGAGGGGCCTGTTGAGTGTGGGAGGGGTTAGTTGAGTGTGGGAGGTGCCTGTTGAGTGTGGGAGGAGCCTGTTGAGTGTGGGGGGCTTGTTGAGTGTGGGGGGCTTGTTGAGTGTGGGAGGGGCTTGTTGAGTGTAGGAGGGACTTGTTGAGTGTGGGGGGCCTGTTGAGTGTGGAGGAGGGGGCCTGTTGAGTGTGGGGGAGGGGCCTGTTGAGTGTGGGGAGCGGCCTGTTGAGTGTGGAGGAGGGGGCCTGTTGAATGTGGAGGAGGGGGCCTGTTGAGTGTGGAGGAGGGGGCCTGTTGAGTGTGGGGGAGGGGCCTGTTGAGTGTGGGGGAGGGGGCCTGTTGAGTGTGGGGGAGGGGCCTGTTGAGTGTGGGGGAGGGGGCCTGTTGAGTGGGGGGGGGCTGTTGAGTGTGGGGGTGGGGTCTGTTGAGTGTGGGGAGGGGCCTGTTGAGTGTGGAGGGGCCTGTTGAGTGTGGCGGGGCCTGTTGAGAGTGTAGGGGGGCCTGTTGAGTGTGGGAGGGGGCTTGTTGAGTGTGTGAGGGGCCTGTTGAGTGTGGGGAGGGACCTGTTGAGTGTGGGGGGGCCTGTTGAGTGTAGGTGAGGGCCTATTGAGTGTGGGGAGGGGCCTGTTGAGTGTGGGAGGGGCCCACTGGTCCTAGTGCAACTCCAGCGTTATAAAGGAACACCAGTTAGTGATTGGAACAGCACGGAGACTGGAAAGGGATCCACAGGCTTTAATGCACAAAGGCTGAAGAATAATGCTTCTCAGGAGCCATTATGAAGCAGAGAAGGGCTTTTGATGAAGTTAAGGGAAGATTATGGGATCTGACTATTCCATATTCCTTAAGGTCCCTCTTTACCCTCGGAGGGCATGTATATAATTTAGATTCAGCAGAAAAGTCAAAGGACTTTGTGAACTCTTTGGGTGTGGGTGGGTGGGTGGGGGATTTAGGGGCACCGTTACCGACGATGGTACAGTTTTTCTTTATTACTTTCTCTTCCCCTTTCTTTCCTGATTTATTTATTGTTTCGGTCAGTTGGTTATGGTCTGGGTTATTTTTTGCTGCTGCCCTTTTGTTTTTGGATTAGGGGGAGTGGGCTATACCTGTGGTTAAGATGTGTGGACAAGAGTTCTGGAGGGAGGAGGGTGGGTGTCCATTGTCAACTCTCAAAATGTAAATAACACGCTTTTTTTCATCTGTGGGGCCTTTTCATCTCCTTCCGCACGGCCTCAACTGGAAGGAGCTGGGATGATAGCAAGGACTGCTCCCTAGAGGCAGAGGGGGGAGATCTCTAGTGAATTGGGGATTATTTGGGTGTTTGTTAAGATAAATGTAATGGGTGTTTTTTTTTAAACCCCACACTACTGCCTAACTGCGGTAGTGCTTATTTTTCCCCAGCACCCATGGTGTGTGTGTGTCTAGGTGTGAAACACAGTGAGAGACACAAAGTGCATGAATTTTTATTCAGTTCCCACCACCAGGAAAATAGGAAAACACCCGAGTGGCCAGTGACAAGCAGTGCCCTTCACATCAAAGGGCAATGCTGTGTGATCAAAACAGTGAAGGGGAGGGCAGGGACTAAATCAAAATAGAGTTGGAGGGGGAAATGATGCACTCCACTCCCTGCGGCACCCACCTCTCCCTGAACAACTCCAGGGTGTTTGGTGGACACCGTGTGCTCCTTCTCCAAGGACACCCGGGCTCTAATGTAACCGCAGAAGAGGGGCAGGCAGTCGGCCCTCACGACCCCTCCACGGCCCGCTGCCTGGACCTGTTTATGGCCAGTTTGGCCAGGCCCAGGAGCAGACCCACAAGGAGGTCTTCAGGCCTGCCCTCCCTCCTCTGCACCGGGGGCCCGAAGATCAGGAGCGTGGGACTGAAGTGCAACCAAAAGCAGAGGAGGAGGTTATGGGTGGTTTTTTTCAATTGTTGTAGTTTTTAATGGAGTAGTTTTTAGACTTCATAGAGTCAATGTCTTTGTCGCTCGCACCACCTCAGATAAGCTTCCTCCTCTTGGGAAACCACGGACTGCCCTGGATGACCATGGCTAGTGACTTGTTCAGGTGGTGCACCTGGAATGTAAAGGGGAGCCATTCCCCAATTAAAAGGAAGATGGCGCTGTCGAGCCTTAGGAAGGAAAGGGTGGACATCGCCCTGCTGCAAGAGATGCATTTAACTAATAAGGAACATCTGAAACTGCAGCGGTGGGTTATGACAGGGTATTCTTCCCCTCCTTCAGCTCTAGGGGTAGAGGAGTGGCTATACAGAGCTGAAAATGTGTTGCTGGAAAAGCGCAGCAGGTCAGACAACATCCAAGGAACAGGAGATTCGACGTTTCGGGTATAAGCCCTTCATCAGGAAAGGGCTTGATTCCTGATGAAGGGCTTATGCCCGAAACGTCAAATTTCCTGCTCCTTGGATGCTGCCTGACCTGCTGCGCTTTTCCAGCAATACATTTTCAGCTCTGATACTCCAGCATCTGCAGTCCTCACTTTCTCCTCGAGTGGCTATCCTGGTACTTTCCAGGTAACTGAGCAAATTAAGGCTGAACGTGAACGGTTCTTCATTCTTAAAGCTCGAATACATGGGGAAGAGTATGGCTTCCGTCCCCCAGCGCGCCCTCTTAAGTTTCTAATTGATGCAGTTGCTGAATTAATGAAGCTTGGGGTGTGCCACATGATCATAGGAGGGGGTTTTAATCACCTGATATATCCCGGGGGTTACCGGGTGCCAAGGGGCCCGGCAGGTACGCCTGTGCAGGTGGTGGACACGTGTGAGGAGTTGGGATTAATGGATGTGTCGAAGCATCTCCACCCTAATGGAAGGAACATTACTTTCTATTCCAACCCACACAAGTACCACACACAAATTGACATGTGTTCCTTATGCTGTCAGTTTGTTTGGACAGAACACTGGCGTGTAAAATTGGGAATATAACTATCTTGGACCATGCGCCAGTGTACTTAGATGTTAAAATCAAGGGTGGTGGAATGGATGGGTAGCACTGACGCGCGGACCCATTCCTGTTCAGGGATAGCATATTTGTTGAGTACATCAAGAGAGTTAGTGCCTTCTGGGATATCAACTCGGGTACGGCCAGTAATACTTTGGGAGGCCTCTAAGGCATATTTGCAAGGCCTGATCACTTCATATTCAACAACTAGAAGGGGGCGGAGGGAGGAGCAACGCGGACGCTGAAGACCTGGCTGTAGAGAGCTGAGGAAGCATATTATAATCGACCCTCTTTGCTCAAACTGTAGCGGGTCACGACCCTCCGGGCTGCTCTCGACTCATTGCAAAAAAAGAGGCCTCCCCTTATTAAGGAACAACTGTTTGATTTTGGAGATATCTGGCTGGGAAGAAAAAAGCTTCCCAATCGATTACGTATGTCAGAGAGAAGGCTGGCACATTTACCCGTGGGGTTTGAAGAAGATCAATGTTAATTTAGGGAGTATTTCGCTGAGTTATACCGGTCAGCGAGAATGCAGTCCCTTTTTTGAGAACCTGGACTTCCCCGGTATAAACGTGGAACAGGCCTCCCTGTTGCATGCACCCATGACAATACAGGAATTTCAGGAAGCAATAAAGCATCTCCAGGGTGGTAAAGCACCAGGGCCAGATGGATTCCCAAGTGAGTTCCAAAAGGAATTCATAAACGTGTTGGTGGGGCCACTCCTGGGGAATGTATAGCTATTCATATACCCAGGATTGCCTACCGCCCTCTCTTAGGGAGGCTAATATCTCCCTCCTTCGGAAGAAAGGGAAAGATTCCCGAAGAATGTGCTTCATACGTACAGGCCCATTTTGTTGTCGAACGTAGACTTTAAAATTCCATCAAAGGTGCCGGCCCTGAGGTTGGAAAAGGTGTTGCCCCATATTCTGAAAGATCAGACGCGATTGTTAAGGGCCGTAGCTCCTCCAACAATATCAGGAGGGGACTGAACAGAGAGCAGGTATGCCAGCAAAGATTGATCCTGGGTTTGGTGGTCTCCCTCGATGCAGAAAAGGCGTTTGATCAGATAGAATGGCGGTACCTGTTTGGGGTCCTAGCGTGCTTTGGTCTGGGCCTTTGCCACCTGGGTATAATGATTCTAAGGTGGCAGTCATCACAAACAGCACTAAGTCAGATAACTTTAATATTGGGAGAGTTAATCGACTGGGGTGTCCTCTCTCCCCGCTGCTATTTACCTTGGCAATGAGGCGTTAGCTCCTGCTGTCAGGAGGAATCCTGAAATAGTGGCGCCAAGAGTGGGAATGGAGGACCATAAGATCACTCTATACGCTAACGATGTCCTGTTGCTCTTGGCCGATCCAGAAGAGTCAAAAAAATTAATTTATCTGGCACTTCTTCGGGATACAGGATCAACTTCACAAAATCGGAAGCCCTGCATTGGGGGAATTAATGCGGTTCCAAATTAAATGGTCATCGAAAGGCATTTTATATTTGGGAATTTCTATTCCCCCTGCCTTTCACCAGCTGTATAAAGTTAACTATGTGTAACCCCAAGAGGATAAAACAGGTGGGAGGGATCACCATTATCATGGTTAGGCCAAATAGCCCTAATTAAAATGAGATAAAAACAAGGACTGCAGATACTGGAAACCAGATTCTGGATCAGAGTGGTGCTGGAAAAGCACAGCAGTTCAGGCAGCATCCAAGGAGCAGGAAAATCGACGTTTCGGGCAAAAGCCCTTCATCTAATTAAAATGAATGCTCTTCCTCGTCCGTTGTGGACAATGAGAATGCTCCTGTTGTTGCTCCCCAGACAAGAGTTACACAGGCTCAATGGTTGGCTCGGTGCTTTTATTTGGCGTTGCCCCCTCATTAAATTTACTAAATTGCAGCTCTCACAGGATGTGGTGGGGGTTGGGCCTTCCAGAGATACCAAATAAACGGCCTGTCAGCATATGTGGGTAACTGGGTACAGGATGGGGGGGGAGGCGTCTGGGATTCGGAGTTGATTTGACTTGATGTTAAAGCCTCACAGTTGAGATGTTCCCTCGTTAATCGATTATTGATGGATAGGATGAAATCTGTGACTGAGCAGTGTGAGAGCCCAGTATGGTGAAAGCCTGGGGGAAATTCACTGCTGTCCATGTGCATGTCCCCAGCAGTCGCTTAAGTGTCCCTAATGACTCTGCTTCCACCAGCACCACTGGCAACACAACTCTCTGTGTAAAGCACCTACCTCTGACATCCCCTCTGTACCTTCCTCCCAACACCTTAAAACTATGACCCCTCGTGCCAGTCAGTCCCGCCTTGATGAAAAGTCTCCGGCTCTCGACTCTACCCATGTCTCTCATTACCTTGTACACCTTAATCAGGTCACCTCTCTTCCTCAATCTCTCCAAAAAGGAAACTCGGCACTTATTCAACCTCTCTTCATAAGACAAGCCCTCCAGTCCAGGCAGCATCCTGGTAAACCTTCTTTGCACCCTCTCCAAAGCCTCCACATCTTTCCTATAGTAGGGCGACCAGAACTGGACACAATATTCCAAGTGTGGCCTCACCAGGGACTTGTAGAGCTGCAGCAAAATCTCGTGGCTCTTAAACTCTATCCCCCTGTTAACGAAAGCCAAAACACCATATGCTTTCTTAACAACTCTATCCACTTGGGTGGCAACTTTGAGGGATCTATGTAGTTGAACACCAAGATCCCTCTGTTCCTCCACACTGCCAAGAATCCTGTCTTTAATCCTATATTCAGTATTCAAGTTCAACCTTCCAAATGCATCACTTCGCATTTATTCAGGTTGAACTCTATCTGCCATTTCTCAGCCTAGCTCTGCATCCTGTCTATGTCGCACTACAGCCTGCAATAGCTTTTGATATAATCGACTGCACCTCCAACGTTTGTGTCATCTGCAAATTTACTAACCCACCCCTCAACCTCCTCATCCAAGTCATTTATAAAAACTACAAAGAGCAGAGGCCCAAGAACAGAGACCTGCGGGACCCCACTCAACACTGACTTCCAGGCAGAATACTTTCCGTCTACAACCACTTTGTCAGCCCCTCACAAAGCCAAGCTGACTGCCTTTAATCATGCTATTCTTTTCCAAATAGTCATAAGTCCTATCCCTCAGAATTATTTCCAAAACCTTGCTGACCACAGACATAAGACTGTCTGTAATTGTCAGGAATTTCCCTATTACCTTTCTTGAAAGGAGGAACAACATTCACCTCCCTCCAAGGAGAGTGAGGAAGCAAAGATCTTCGCCAGCGACTTAGCAACCTCCTTTCTTGCTTCCCGGAGCAGCCTAGGATAAATCTGGTCTGGCCCTGGGGACTTACCAATTTTAATGTTTGCCAAAATTTCCAGCACATCAACTTCATCAATCTCAATCTGTTCAAGCCCGTTTCCCAGCTCCTCAAAGTTCTCATTCACAACAAGGTCCCTTTCCTTAGTGAAAACTGAAGCAAAAAACTCACTTAGGGCTTCCCCTATCTGCTCAGAATCCACGTACAATTTCCCTATGCTATCCCTGACCGGCCCTATCTTGTCCCTGATCATTCTCTTATTCCTTACATTTAAGTAAAATGCTTTTGGTTTCTCCCTAATCCTTCCTGCCAAGTCTTCCTCGTGTCCCCTCCTGGCTCTCCTCAGTCCATTTCTGAGCTCCTTTCTAGTAAGCCTGTAATCCTATAAAGCTATGCTCGATCCTTGCTTTCTCCACCTTACATAAGCTGCCTTCTTCCTTCTGACGAGAAGCTCCTCTGTTCTCCTCATCCAAGGCTCCTTAATCTTACCCCTTCTTACCTGTATCAGAGGGACATAATCGTGAATCATTCACAACAACTGTCCTTAAATAGTCTCCACATGTCTGCTGTGCCCTTTCTGTAGAACAATTGCTCCTGGTCTGATAGCATCATAATTTCCTTTTCCCCAATTAAATATCTTCCCTTGGTAACTGCTCCTTTCCCTCTCCAAGGCAATGGTAAATGTGAGGCATTTGTGGTCACTGTCACCAAAGTGTTCTCCCACCACGAGATCTGACACCTGTCCTGGCTCATTGCCGAGTACCAAATCCAAAATGGCCTCTCCCCTCGTCGACCTGTCTACGTACTGAGTAAGGAAACCCTCCTGAACACACCTGACAAAAATGGCTCCATCCAAACCATCTGCACTAAGGAGGTTGCAGTCGATATTGGGAAAGTTGAAGTCACCCATAACAACAGCCCTGCTACATCTGCATTTTTCCAAAATCTGCCAGCCTATGAGTTCTTCAATCTCTCTACAGCTATTAGGGGGTCTGTAGAAAACCCCCAGTGCGGTAGCTGTTCCCTTGCAGTTCCTGACTTCCACCCATACTGTCTCAGTAGACAAACCTTCCTCAACAACCTTCGTTTCTGTCGCTGTGATGCACTCTCTGATTAGCAATCCTACACCCCTCCTCTTTTTCCACCTTCCCTGTTCTTTTTATACATTCTAAATTCTGGAACATTCAGCAACCATTCCTGCCCCTGTGAAACCCAGGTCTCTGTTATGGCCACAACATCATAGTCCCAATGCTCTAAGTTCATCACTCTTATTTCTGACACTCCTTGCGTTAAAGCAGGCACCCACACCTCCTCCCTCACTTCCCTTCAAGGCCCCAAGGGATCCTTCCATATCCGCCACAAACTCACCTGCACCTCCACACACATCATTTACTGCATCCGCTGCACCCGATGTGGCCTCCTCTATATTGGGGAGACGGGCCGCCTACTTGCGGAACGTTTCAGAGAACACCTCTGGGACACCCGGACCAACCAACCCATCCACCTCGTGGCTCAACACTTTAACTCCCCCTCCCACTCCACCAAGGACATGCAGGTCCTTGGACTCCTCTATCGCCAGACCATAGCAACATGACGGCTGGAGGAAGAGTGCCTCATCTTCCGCCTAGGAACCCTCCAACCACAAGGGATGAACTCAGATTTCTCCAGTTTCCTCATTTCCCCTCCCCCCACCTTGTCTCAGTCCCAACCCTCAAACTCAGCACCACCTTCCTGACCTGCAATCTTCTTCCTGACCTCTCCGCCCCCACCCCCCACTCCGGCCTATCACCCTCACCTTGACCTCCTTCCACCTATCGCATCTCCAACGCCCCTCCCCCAAGTCCCTCCTCCCTACCTTTTATCTTAGCCTGCTGGACATACTTTCCTCATTCCTGAAGAAGGGCTCATGCCCGAAATGTCGACTCTCCTGCTCCTTGGATGCTGCCTGACCTGCTGCGCTTTTCCAGCAACACATTTCCAACACTTTAAACGATCCCTTTGTTTCACCGTGTGAAAAACCCTCCTGATAGATTCACTACATCCTGTCACTGCCCCATCTACAATTAATCCCGTCTCAGATGTGTGGCTCTGCTTCCCACTCCCCCTGCCAAACTAGTTCAAACCCTCCCGAACCACATGAGCAAATCCCCCACCCAGGACATTTGTGCCCCTCTGGTTCAGGTGCAACCCCTCCTTCGTGTACAGGTCCCACCTTTCCCAGAAGGTATCCCAATGGTCTAAGTCTCAGAAACCCTCCCTCCAGCACCAGCCTCGCAGCCACATGGTAAGCTGCACTCACTGACTGTTCCTCACCTCACTACCTCGTGTCACCGGTAGCAAACCTGAGAACGCAAACCCGAGAGCAGTTGGTGAAGTGAATACAATATCTCACAAGAGGGATATAAAATTAAAAATCACACAGCACCGGGTTATAGTCCAACAGGTTTAATTGGAAGCACTAGCTTTCGGAGCGACGCTCCTTCATCAGGTGATACTGGAGTACACAAATGTGAGACAGAATTTACAGCAAAAGTTTACAGTGTGACATAACTGAGATTATACACTGAGAAATACCTTGATTGTTTCGTAAGTCTCTCATTTGTTAAGAATGCCCATGTTAGTTTCACTCCTTGCATGTGTGAATCGCAAAACTTTTTTCAAAAAAGTTACATTCTCAGGTGACCTTTAACAATTGGTGTCAGCCCAGATAGTGTGTTAGCTCCCTGTGTGCTGCTGCCTGAGCCATAATGTTTAGAGTGATTCTAATCTAAAAAAAAATGAATTAATAGAATCTTACATGGATTCATGCAGTTTTTGAGCAAAATACAGTGTAAATCACATTGCCGATCTCGATTGTGCTGCAGAAGCTGCCGAATCTCCTGTGGGTCAGGCCCAGGCTCTAGAACATCGAGTCCAGGCCTTAGAAGAGCATATCAATGACCTTGAAAATCAAGGTCGTCGGAAAAATATTTGGTTGCTGGGCCTTCCCGGGCGAGAGGAGGAAGGCCAGCTTGTTGATTTTGTTTGGAGCAACGGCTCCCACAGCTGTTGAAGCTGGGGTCGGAGCTGGGCCGGGTGCAGGTGGAGCAGGCCCAGCGGGGTTGCTGGGAGTAGGCCTGGGTTGGACCCGCGCCCCCACCCGGTCCTGGTGCGACTCCAGCACTACAGGGAAAAAAAAACATATGCTGCTGGAGGCCTCCAGAGCTTTGGGGAAGGATCTCTCCAGACCATGGGATACAAAGGATCCAAAGGAATGCCGGTCCAGGACTTTTCTCCTGTTGTGGTCCGCAAGAGGAAGGTGTTTGATGAGGTAAAGAAGCGAGTGAGCGATTTAAATATTCCATACCCGGCAACGCTGTGCTTCAGTAATGGAGGGTCTGTGTATAACTTCGGATCACTGGGAAAAGTAAAAGATTTTTGGATGTTCTCAAATAGACTGATGGACTTGAACAATATGGACAATGGCTTTATTTTACCTCCCTTTATTCTCTCCTCCTCCTTCTCCCTTTCTCTTTTCCATCCATCCTTGTGGGGGTGGGGTTCATTCTTTTAACTCTTATCTTAACCCGCTTTGTTTATCCAGTTGTTGGGGGAGGTTTCTGGGATTTATTTTCTCCTCAATATTTGCTGGGGTTGTAATTTTATCATTTTCATTTTATGTTGCTGTATTATTAAGAGTGCCTAAGTAATATTATGGAGGGGGGGCAGGTTGGTTGAACACGTGGGATTCTTGTATTGTAAGACATCAGCACGGTGGCACAGTGGTTAGCACTGCTGCCTCACCGCGCCTGAGACCTGGGTTCAATTCCCGACTCAGGCGACTGTCTGTGTGGAGTTTGCACGTTCTCCCCGTGTCTGCGTGGGTTTTCTCCGGGTGCTCCGGTTTCCTCCCCCAGTCCAAAGATGCGCAGGTCAGGGTGAATTGGCCATGCTAAATTGCCTGTAGTGTTAGGTGCATTAGTCGGAGGGAAATGGGTCTGGGTGGGTTACTCTTCTGAGGGTCGGTGTGGACTGGTTGGGTCAAAGGGCCTGTTTCCACACTGTAGGGAATCTAATCTAATCCAATCTACTTTAATGCAACTTTTAAAAAAAGAGGTTTTGTGATTTACACATGACAGAAGTGACACTATCACTGTATTCTAACAGATGAAAGGCTTAACAGACAATCAATTTTTCAATGTATAATTTCAGTTACAATACACTGCAAATTGTTTGCTATAAATTCTGTGTTACAATCGAGCCTTCCACAATCACCTGATGAAGGAGCGTCGCTCCGAAAGCTAGTGTGCTTCTAATTAAACCTGTTGGACTATAACCTGGTGTTGTGCGATTTTTAATTTTGTACACCTCAGTCCAACACCGGCATCTCCAAATCTAATCTAATAAGGTATCGAAGGACATGGGATGGTTATATAAAACCTGGAATCAAGAATTGGGGATGGAAATCTCCTTAGAGTGTGGGAGGATATCTGGGGAAATGCTAGGAAGGTCTCTATCTGTAATAGAACTCAGGCTATTCAATTGAAGATCCTCCACAGGGCTCATATGGCACCAGAACAACTTGCAAAGTTCAAGGCAGGAGCATCCCCAATGTGCCCTAAATGTAAAACAGAAGTTGGGACTCTCACTCACTCTTCATGGACATGCCATAAGATACTGGGACAGTGCAGTAAATGCCTTGCAAAGATTTTGGGAACAGAGATTGGGTTGGACCCAATGTCTCTCGTCTTGGGGCTCTCCAAATTTTCCTCCTCCAGTTGCATGCCAGAAGAAACTATTCATTATCCTTTCCCTTTTGTGCGAGGAAAAATGTTTCAGTAAGTTGGGTATCGGAAAGTCCCCCAGGACCTTCGAATCGGCAGCGGATAGTTATGGAATATATTCCCCTGGCGTTCCTGATGAACATAGTGCAACAAAAAAACGGAATTGTTCCATAGAACATGGCGGCCCTTGTTGATCTACATCGATGCAGATGTATCGGCCATACTGTTTCGGGCCTTCGTTCAGCCGTGAGGATGATGTTTGTTTGTTCAGAGACTCCTGGGCAAAAGAATCCTGGGAGGGTTTTGTTATAACTTGATATAATGTTACTTTGAATGTGTCTCTATTTACTTATTGGCCTTTTTTTCTTTTTTATTGTTAGTAATGTACGATAACTGTGTTCTTTTTTGATATATATATATATAATCTTCTTTCTTCTCTCTTATTTTGTGTTTTGGTAGTTTGTACAGTAGATTAGTAGTTAGTTTTGTTAATTTTGTATTGGTGCGATTATTATACGGTAAAGTGGACACATTATTTTGTATTAATTTTGTAACTAAACTCAAAAATCTTTTTCTTTTCAAGAAAAATGTTTACTAAAACCTGTTGGACTATAACCTAGTGTTGTCTGATTTTTAATTTTGTACACCCCAGTCCAATACCGGCATCTTCGAGGAAAAAGTGAGTCTGCAGATGCTGGAGATCAGAGCTGAAAATGTGTTGCTGGAAAAGCGCAGTAGGTCAGGCAGCATCCAAGGAGCAGAAGAATCGACGTTTCGGGCATAAGCCCTTCATCAGGATTCCTGTCGAATTTCCTGTTCCTTGGATGCTGCCTGACCTGCTGCGCACATTTTCAGCAACACCGGCATCTCCAAATCATGAGGGATATAAGCCAAATGGAAATAGGATGTCTGTACAACTCGACAACAAAGTGAGAAAATGCAAATTCCACACCGACAGTCACCTGAGGCTGGAATCGCACCCAGGGTCCTAGCACCATGAGGTAGCAGTGCTAACCACTGAGCAACCGTGCCACACATGCACTGCACTATCTACAATTCAATCCCCAGCTGATAAACACTGAGTGCAAGCTGTTTAAACAACTAACACTTTTTGGATCATTGGAATCTCTTTTGGGGTAGAAGTGACCTGTACAAGAAGGACGGATTGCACCTAAATTGGAAGGGGATTAATATACTTGCAGGGAGATTTGCTAGAGCTGCTCGGGAGGATTTAAACTAGTAAGGTGGGGGGATGGGACCCAGGGAGATAGTGAGGAAAGAGATCGATCTGAGACGGGTACAGCTGAGAACAGAAGTGAGTCAAACAGTCAGGGCAGGCAGGGACAAGGTAGGACTAATAAATTAAACTGCATTTATTTCAATGCAAGGGGCCTAACAGAGAAGACAGATGAACTCAGGGCATGGTTAGGAACATGGGATTGGGATATCATAGCAATTACAGAAACATGGCTCAGGGATGGGCAGGACTGGCAGCTTAATGTTCCAGGATACAAATGCTACAGGAAGGATAGAAAAGGAGGCAAGAGAGGAGGGGGAGTGGCGTTTTTGATAAGGGATAGCATTACAGCTGTGCTGAGGGAGGATATTCCCAGAAATACATCCAGGGAAGTTATTTGGGTGGAACTGAGGAATAAGAAAGGGATGATCACCTTATTGGGATTGTATTATGGACCCCCTAATAATCAGAGGGAAATTGAGAAACAAACTTATAAGGAGATCTCAGCTATCTGTAAGAATAATAGGATGGCTATGATAGGGGATTTTAACTTTCCAAACATAGACTGGGACTGCCATAGTGTTAAGGGTTTAGATGGAGAGGAATTTGTTAAGCATGTACAAGACAATTTTCTGATTCAGTATGTGGATGTACCTACTAGAGAAGGTGCAAAACTTGACCTACTGTTGGGAAATAAGGCAGGGCAGGTGACTGAGGTGTCAGTGGGGGAGCACTTTGGGGCCAGTGACCATAATTCTATTAGGTTTAAAATATTGATGGAAAAGGATAGACCAGATCTAAAAGTTGAAGTTCTAAATTGGAGAAAGGCCAATTTTGACGGTATTAGGCAAAAGCTTTCGAAAGCTGATTGGAGGCAGATGTTCGCAGGCAAAGGGATGGCTGGAAAATGGGAAGCCTTCAGAAATGAGATAACGAGAATCCAGAGAAAGTATATTCCTGTCAGGGTGAAAGGGAAGGCTGGTAGGTATAGGGAATGCTGGATGGTGAGAGAAATTGAGGGTTTGGTTCAGAAAACAAAGGAAGCGTATGTCAGGTATAGACAGGTTAGATCGAGAGAATCTCTAGAAGAGTATAAAGGCAGTAGGAGTATACTTAAGAGGGAAATCAGGAGGGCAAAAAGGGGACATGAGATAGCTTTGGCAAATAGAATTAAGGAGAATCCAAAGGGTTTTTACAAATACATTAAGGACCAAAGGGTAACTAGGGAGAGAACAGGGCCCCTCAAAGATCAGCAAGGCGGCCTTTGTGTGGAGCCACAGAAAATGGGGGAGATACTAAATAAATATTTTGCATCAGTATTTACTGTGGAAAAGGATATGGAAGATATAGACTGTAGGGAAATAGATGGTGACATCTTGCAAAATGTCCAGATTACAGAGGAGGAAGTGCTGGATGTCTTGAAACAGTTAAAAGTGGATAAATCCCCAGGACCTGATCAGGTGTACCCCTGAACTCTGTGGGAAGCTAGAGACGTGATTGCTGGGCGCCTTGCTGAGATATTTGTATCATCGATAGTCACAGGTGAGGTGCCGGAAGAAAGATGGTAAGGACAAGCCAGGGAACTATAGACCGGTGAGCCTGACCCCGGTGGTGGGCAAGTTGTTGGAGGGAATCCTGAGGGACAGGATGTACATGTATTTGGAAAGGCAAGGACTGATTCAGGATAGACAACATGGCTTTGTGCGTGGGAAATCATGTCTCACAAACTTGATTGAGTTATTTGAAGAAGTAACAAAGAAGATTATTGAGGGCAGAGCAGCAGATGTGATCTATATGGACTTCAGTGAGGCATTCGACAAGGTTCCCCATGGGAGACTGATTAGCAAGGTTAGATTGCTTGGAATACAGAGAGAACTAGCCATTTGGATACAGAACTGGCTCAAAGGTAGAAGACAGAGGGTGGTGGTAGAGGGTTGTTTTTCAGACTGAAGGCCTGTGACCAGTGGAGTGCCACAAGAATCGGTGCTGGGCCCTCTACTTTTTGTCACTTACATAAATGATTTGGATGTGAGCATAAGAGGGACAGTTAGTAAGTTTGCAGATGACATCAAAATTGGAGGTGTAGTGGACAGCGAAGAGGGTTACCTCAGATTACAACAGGATCTGGACCAGATGGGCCAATGGGCTGAGAAGTGGCAAATGGAGATTAATTCAGATAAATGCGAGGTGCTGCATTTTGGGAAAGCAAATCTTAGCAGGATATATACACTTAATGGTAAGGTCCTAGGGAGTGTTGCTGAGCAAAGAGACCTTGGAGTGCAGGTTCATAGCTCCTTGAAAGTGGAGTTGCAGGTAGATAGGATAGTGAAGAAGGCGTTTGGTATGCTTTCCTTTATTGATCAGAGTATTGAGTACAGGAGTTAGGAGGTCATGTTGCAACTGTACAGGATGTTGGTTAGGCCGCTGTTGGACTATTGCATGCAATTCTGGTCTCCTTCTTATCGGAAAGAATATGTGAAACTTGAAAGGGTTCAGAAAAGATTTACAAGGATGTTGCCAGGGTTGGAGGATCTGAGCTGTAAGGAGAGGCTGAACAGGCTGGGGCTGTTTTCCCTGGAGCGCAGAGGCTGAGGGGTGACCTTATAGAGGTTTACAAAATTATGAGGGGCATGGATAGGGTAAATAGGCAAAGTCTTTTCACTGGAGTGGGGGAGTCCAGAACTAGAGGGCATAGGTTTAGGGTGAGAGGGGAAAGATATAAAAGGGACCTAAGGGGCAACTTTTTCATGCAGAGGGTGGTGCGTGTATGGAATGAGCTGCCAGACGATGTGGTGGCGGCTGGTACAATTACAACATTTAAGAGGCATCTGGATAGGTATATGAATAGGAAGGGTTTGGAGGGATATGGGCCGGGTGCTGGCAGGTGGGACTAGATTGGGTTGGGATATCTGGTCAGCATGGATGGGTTGGACCGAAGGGTCTGTTTCCCTGCTGTACATCTCTGTGACTCGATGACGTATCATAGACATGCTCCCTCTGGATTATAATGGTATCCTTGAATTCCCACATATTGCAGTTTTGACTGACTGCCATTCTTAATGAGTTGTTAATCAATTATTTAATGATATTATTAATGTATTAATATTTTAATTTATATATCATATTAATATAACCATCAGTGTGTTAACACTTGAGAATAGAATTGACTTCAACCAGTTAGCAGATACTCACTCAAGATAAACAAGTGTCTTTGTTAGGACTTGATCTGTTGTTTGGTTTGACCCACCCAACTTCAAATCCTCTCCTTCCAACACCAGCCAACAAATTTATTCACTTTCAATTCAGTAATTCTTGTCTTTTTCCACAGAAAGTGCTGCAGGCCACCCTCTCAGACTCCCTCACAGCGATGCTGCCTGTAGGTCACCCTTCCCAGACTCCCTCACAGCGACACTGCCTGTAGGTCACCCTTCCCAGGCTCCCTCACAGCGACACTGCCTGTAGGTCACCCTTCCCAGACTCCCTCACAGCGACACTGCCTGTAGGTCACCCTTCCCAGGCTGCCTCACGGCGATGCTGCCTGTAGGTCACCCTTCCCAGGCTCCCTCACAGCGACACTGCCTGTAGGTCACCCTTCCCAGGCTCCCTCACAGCGACACTGCCTGTAGGTCACCCTTCCCAGGCTGCCTCCCGGCGACGCTGCCTGTAGGTCACCCTTCCCAGGCTGCCTCACGGCGATGCTGCCTGTAGGTCACCCTTCCCAGGCTGCCTCACGGCGATGCTGCCTGTAGGTCACCCTTCCCAGGCTGCCTGAGGACGATGCTGCCTACAGGTCACCCTTCCCAGGCCGCCTCAAGGATATGCTGCCTGTAGGTCACCCTTCCCAGACTGCCTCACTGCAATGCTGTCTACCGGTCACTCCCCTCAGACTGTCTCACTGCAATGCTGTCTACCGGTCACTCCCCTCAGACTGCCTCACTGCAATGCTGTCTGCCGGTCACTCCCCTCAGACTGCCTCACTGCTATGCTGTCTACTGGTCACTCCCCTCAGACTGCCTCACTGCAATGCTGTCTGCCGGTCAACCTGAGGTAAAGATCAAGGCTTGTTGACTCCTCACCTCCTGATATTGATCCTTATCATCTGCAGCAGCAAAATGTTCTGAATGCTTCTCCAGAATTTGGGTAATACCACTGTCTCTCTCTCTTTCTCACTTTATGAACACTTTTGAGGATGAAGGATCTCTTGATGATTCACTTTTCTGACAATGCCACTCCCTGGTCCTAATCCCCTGGCCAATAGAGTCATAGAGATGTACAGCATGGAAATAGACCCTTCACGGAGCAGGAGAATCGACGTTTCGGGCATAAGCCCTTCTTCAGGAAGAAGTGGCTTATGCCCGAAATGTCGATTCTCCTGTTCCTTGGATGCTGCCTGACCTGCTGCGCTTTTCCAGCAACACATTTTTCAGCTCTGATCTCCAGCATCTGCAGTCCTCACTTTCTTTAAATAGACCCTTCGGTCCAACCCGTCCATGCCGACCAGATATCCCAACCCAATCTAGTCCCACCTGCCAGCACCCAGCCCATATCCCTCCAAACCCTTCCTATTCATATACCCATCCAAATGCCTCTTAAATGTTGCAATTGTACCAGCCTCCACCACTTCCTCTGGCAGCTCATTCCATACACGTACCACCCTCTGTGTGAAAAAGTTGCCCCTTAGGTCCCTTTTATATCTTTCCCCTCTCACCCTAAACCTATGCCCCTCTAGTTCTGGACTCCCCACCCCAGGGAAAAGATTGGTCCAACCAGCAATCATCAACTAACAATCAAATAAAGAATGCTCCCCCATCAGACATCGTGTTTTTGCATTCATCACCAAAACGTTTCTCTGTGCATTATCTCATTTTTGTTGGTGGGATCTGACTGTGTCAAACTTGGCAGCTCCATTTCTTAACAAGCAACCACTTCATAAAAAAACCCTTCATTGACTGGAAATTCTACCCTCAGGCGATTGTCTGTGTGGAGTTTGCATATTCTCCCCGTGTCTGCGTGGGTGTGCTCCGGTTCCCTCCCACAGTCCAAAGATGTGCAGGTCAGGTGAGTTGGCCATGTTGAATTGCTCATAGTGTTAGGTAAGGGGTAAATGTAGGGGGGTGGGTGGGTTGCTCTTCGGCGGGTCGGTATGGACTTGTTGGGCCGAAGGGCCTGTTTCCACACTGTAAATAATCTAATCTAAACTGCTTTGGCACTCAGTGGGTGGTGAAGGGCATTTGAGAATGTTCTAATGAAGAGTCACCAGGATGAAAACTTTAGTTCTGCTTTCTTCCCACAGATGCTGACTTTCTCCATCAGTTCCTGCCTCTACATTAAAAAAACACACCCATTGGAACCTTCAACAGGGGAAGGCTGCACACATGCCCCTCTGAGCGCTGCACCAATCAGGTGGCCACGAAACGGGGGATGGGCGGGGAATGCCACTGAGTGGCAGGTCTTACTCCAATGGGCGTCGGGGAGGCCCCCGCTCCATTGGTGAATGTCGCCACTATGCAAACGAGCGAGGGACGGCTGCTCCGTTTAAAAACAAAGTATGTTCTCGGTTAGTTCGAGTTCGGATGTCACACTCCAATTGTAAAGAAGGAAATAAAAAAATGTTTATTTGCCCACTCTGGAAAGCAGCGTGGGGAAATGCGGTCACCGGGATGTAAAAGTGGCCGGAAATGAGTGACATGCGGACGAACAACGCGGAGTACTAACAGAAAGTGCTTGGAGAAATTCAGCAATTTTTGGTGGGGAGGTGGCGAGGCCCATTACCTCGTTTTAGTGTCAACCCCCGTGGGTTTCACTATGGCACTTCCCTGAATCAATCCCAACGTCAGAGGCTGTGTCCGCTCTGTGCTACTGCCTGGTCCCGCTCCGCTGGGCGGGACAGTGTCATGGGGAAGCTGTATGTTCACTTGTGGCAGTGGTTCTGTATCTTATGGTTTTAATACAAGGGAGGTGAATAGGGCAGCACGGTGGTTAGCACTGCTGCCTCACAGCGCCAGAGACCCGGGTTCAATTCCTGCCTCAGGCGACTGACTGTGTGGAGTTTGCGTGGGTTTCCTCCCAAAGATGTGCAGATCAGGTGAATTGGCCAGGCTAAATTGCCCGTAGTATTAGGTTAGGGGTATGGGTGGGTTGCGCTTCGGCGGGTCGGTGTGGACTTGTTGGGCTGAAGGGCCTGTTTCCACACTGTAAGTAATCTAATCTAATCTAAATAGAGCACAGGTTTACATGAAGATATTACTTATCGTTAGATGATAAATTCTGATCTGTCTGTAAATGTTTACATATGTATGGCATGACCAACTGTACAGACCATCAAATTATTTTATGAATAAAGAATATTTTTGAAATTAAAAATATTACTTATCATTAAGTGATGACAGATTCGACCTAAAAATGTCACTTTTCCTTCTTTTGGGCGGCTCAGTGGTTAGCACCGCTGCCTCAAAGCGCCAGTGACCCGGGTTCAATTCCAGCCTCAGGCCACTGACTGTGTGGTGTTTGCACATTCTCCCCATGTCTGCGTGGGTTTCCTCCCACAGTCCAAAGATGTGCAGGTTAGGGTGAATTGGCCATGTTAAATTGCCCGTAGTGTAAGGCACAGGCATAGATGTAAGGGAATGGGTCTGGGTGGGTGCACTTCAGCCGGTCGGTGTGGACTTGTTGGGCCGAAGGGCCTGTTTCCACACTGTAGGGAATCTAATCTAATCTTCTCCCCTGATGTAACTAGAACGGCTCTTTTTTTTCCAATTGCACATTTTATCCATTTAATCAACTTCTTTTTAATTTCAAAGATATACTTTATTCATAAATACTTTGATCTATACAACTGGACATGCCGTACATAAGTAAACATTCCATTTCCTATCATAGAAACAGAGTAATCATTCCTATTTACAGGTCGGTATGATTACATTTTGAGCTGAGGCATCAGCAGAGCCCAAATGACTGCATGGGCCCCCTGACCTTCTTTGGACAGGCAGAACACGGTGGTCTTTCCCCACCGCGCCTTGGCGGCAACTGCCCCAAGCTTCAGCGCGTCCCTCAACACGTAGCCCTGGACCTTGGAATGTGCCGGTCTGCAACACTCAGTCGGGGTCAACTCCTTCAGCTGGAAGATCAACAGGTTTCGGACCACCCAGAGAGCGTCCTTCACCGAGTTGATGATCCTCCAGGCGCAGTTGATGTTCGTCTCGGTGTGCGTCCCAGGGAACAGGCCGTAGAGCACGGAGTCCCGCGTCACGGCTGCTCAGGACGAACCTCGACAAACACCACTGCATTCCTCTCCAGACTTCCTCTGCATAGGCACATTCCAGAAGGAGGTGTGTGACAGTCTCGTTCCCCCCCCCCGCAGCCGCTTCGAGGGCAGCGTGCGGTGTGGCTGAGAGTCTGGGCGTGCATAAAGGATCTCACAGGCAGAGCCCTTCTCACCACCAGCCAAGCCATGTCTTGGTGCTTGTTGGAAAGTTCTGGCGATGAGGCATTCTGCCAAATGGCTTTAACAGTCTGCTCAGGGAACCGCTCGATAGGATCCGCCCTCTCCTTTTCCCGAAGGGTCTCGAGGACACTACATGCTGACCACTTCCTGATGGACTTGTGGTCAAAGGTGTTTTTCTTCACAAACTTCTCCACGAAGGACAGGTGATACGGAACGGTCCAACTACTCGGAGCGTTCCGCGGCAGCGAGGCCAGGCCCATCCTTCGCAACACCGGGGACAGGTAGAACCTCAGTACGTAGTGACACTTGGTGTTTGCGTACCAGGGATCCACGTACAGCTTGATGCAGCCACACACAAAGGTGGCCATCAGGGTGAGGGTGGCATTGGGTGTATTTTTTCCCCCGTTGCCCAGACCTTTGTACAGCGAGTCCCTTCGGACCCGGTCCATCTTTGAACTCCATATAAACTGGAAGATGGCCCGGGTGACTGCAGCGGTGCAGGTTCTGGGAATAGGCCAGACCTGTGCCACGTATAACAGCAATGACAGTGCCTCACACCTGATGACCAGGTTTTTTCCCGCGATGGAGAGCGACCGTAGCCTCCATCTGCCCAGTTTCTGCCTCACTTTACTGATACGCTCCTCCCAAGACTTGGCACACGCCCCAGCCCCCCCGAACCAAATACCCAGCACCTTCAGGTGGTCGGTCCTGACGGTGAAGGGGATTGAGGATTGGTCAGCCCAGTTCCCGAAGAGCATGGCCTCGCTCTTGTCTCGGTTTACCTTGGCCTCCGAGGCCCGTTCGAACAGGTCACAAATGCACATGAGTCTGCGCACGGACAGCGGATCCGAGCAGAAAATGGCGACGTCATCCATGTACAGGGAGGCCTTAACCTGCAGGCCCTCGCTGCCAGGAATAGTCACCCCTCTCAGGCTCGCGTCCTTCCTGATGGACTCGGCAAATGGCTCTATGCAGCACACAAACAAGGCAGGAGAGAGAGGGCAGCCCTGCCTGACTCCAGATCTGACTGCGAAGCTATCTGATTCCCACCCATTGATTGAGACTGCACTGACGATGTTGGTGTAGAGCAGTCTGATCCAACTGCAGATTCCCTCCCCAAAGCCCATTTTGGAGAGAACATCTCTCATATACATGTGTGATATCCTGTCAAAGGCTTTCTCCTGGTCCAGGCTGATCAGGCAGGTGTCCAACCCTCTGTCCTGCACGTAGGCGATCGTATCCCTGAGGAGTGCGAGACTCTCAGCGATCTTCCTGCCCGACACAGCACAGGTTTGGTCAGGGTGAATAACCGACCCCAGAGCAGACCTGACCCGGTTGGCGATGACCTTTGACAGAATTTTGTCATCTGCATTCAACAGTGAGATTGGTCTCCAATTTTTGAGTTCCTCCCTCTCCCCCTTCCGCTTGTAGATGAGGGTGATGATGCCTTTCCTCATGGATTCACTCATGTACCTGCCCGAAGCATACTGACATACACCTCCAGCAGGTCCTGGCCAATCAAGTCCCACAGAGCGGAATAGAGCTCAACCGGTAAGCCGTCGCTTCCGGGAGTTTTATTCTTTTCGAAGGACTCAAGGGCCTTGGTCAGCTCGTCCAGAGATAGCGGCTGGTCCAGCCTCTCGCATGTTCTGTCGTCTAAGACCTCTGTGATAGACGACAGGAACGACTGGGAGGCTGCGCTGTCGGTCAGCTTCGCGTCATACAGACTGGCATAGAAGGATTTACTGATCCTCATGACGTCAGCCTGAGATGACGTTGTCGAGCCGTCTTCTCCCTTCAGGCTGCTGAGCACAGAGCTCTCTTTGTGCACCTTCTGGAAGAAGAAACGTGAGCACGTCTCGTCCTGCTCCACCGAGCGGACCCTGGACCGGAAGATTATCTTGGAGGCCTCCGAGGAAAAGAGCGAGGCTTGCTGGCCCTTCACCTCCTTGAGGTCCTCCGTGACATCGACCCCCATCGTCTGCAGCAGGAGCAGGTTCTGCATCCTTTCCTGGAGCTGGGACAGTTTTCCCTGCCTCTCTCTCGCCTCCTGAACACCTTTGAGGATGAAGAACCTCTTGATGTTCCCTTTAACTGTTTCCCACCAGTCCGCTGGGACTCAAAGAGGGGCTTCACGGTTCTCCAACCTGCGTAGTCCCTCTTGAGCTCCTCAATGTTTCCCGGGGTCAACAGCTTAGTGTTCAGTTTCCACGTTCCCTTACCCGCCCGCTGCTTGTCCTGTAGGTGACAGTCGGCCAGCAGGAGGCAGTGGTCAGAGAAGAACACCGGCTTGACGTCAGTGGATCTGACCGAGAGCGTTCAGGACACAAACAGGTAATCTATCCTTGAGCGGATAGACCCGTCTGCCTGTGACCAGGTGTATCTACGCTGCGCTTCGTCTGCAGGGGTGCTGAAGACGTCGTGCAGCTTGGCATCTTTTACCGTGTCCATCAGGGCTCTGGACGTGGCGTCCAGTTTACTGTCCCCCCCGCCGGATCGTCCATCTGCATCAATGATACAGTTGAAGTCTCCGGCCAGAATGACCGGCCTGGACGTAGCTAGCAACAGTGGAAGCTGCTGCAGGACGGCCAACCGTTCACTCTTACCCACTGGGGCGTACACATTAATCAGTCTCAGGGGAGCATTCTTGTACATAACGTCGGCGACGAGGAGGCGCCCGCCCACCATCTCCTTAACCTCGGAGATGGTGAAGTTGCTTCCTCGCAACAGGATACCCAGGCCGGAGGAGCGGCTATCGTTGCCTCCCGACCAAACTGACTGCCCATTGGCCCACAAGCTCGACCATCTCCTGTAGCTGCTGAGGTGCGGTATCCCACACTCCTGCAGAAACAGGAGGTCGGCTTTAACACTGGCCAGGAAGGCCATCGTAGAAACACATCGTGTAGCCGAGTTGATGCTACGCACATTGATGCTGGTGATTTTAAACCCCATTTTAACAGTTTACAAGGTTAACAGTGTCCATTTGCCGCTGGTCTTGCCCCTCTGGGGTAGCTGTGTGCATCCCCGTGGTGACGGCGAACTGCCGGACCATCCCAGGGCTGAGGTTGCTGTCCGGCTCCACGCTGGAGCCACTTTCCCGCTCTGGTGTCTTCGGGTCGGGCCCAGGGTCCGCACCGTCCAGTTCTCCATCTGACAGCGGGGCTGTCACAGGACCGCTGCTCCCAGTTACCTGGAGCTGTGGGCCGGTCAGTAACTCTTGGTTCTCACTGGGTAGGGGGAGGCATATGTATATGTATGGCATGACCAACTGTACAGACCATCAAATTATTTTATGAATAAAGTATATTTTTGAAATAAAAATAATATTACTTATCATTAAGTGATGACAGATTCAACCTCAAATGTAGACTTTCCTTCTTCCGTGCCCTTTTTGGGTGGCACTGCTGCCTCACAGCGCCAGAGACCCAGGTTCAATCCTGGCCTGGGGTGACTGACTGTGTGGAGTTTGCACGTTCTCCCCGTGTCTGCGTGGGTGTGCTCCGGGTGCTCCGGTTTCCTCCCACAGTCCAAAGATGTGCAGGTCAGGGTGTATTGGCCATGCTAAATTGCCCGTAGTGTTAGGTAAGGGGTAAATGTAGGGGTATGGGTGGGTTGCGCTTCAGTGGGTCGGTGTGGACTTGTTGGGCCGAAGGGCCTGTTTCCACACTGTAAGTAATCTAATCTAAACTGTAAGGATTCTATCTCCATCCCAGCACCCCCTTCTTTGGAATGTACAACACCTTTTGCCCAGGTATGGCCAATTCTGAAGAATTCATTCTGCTTTCCCTCCACAGATGCTGCCAGAGTCTTTTTTCCGGCAATTTCTGCAGTTGGCTCAGCCCGGCATTCACATCCCCATGAGGGCAAAAGCAAAGGTATTGAAAGTGAGAGTGTTCTGCATGACTGAAGGTACTGAGGGTGAAATGAACCCAAAAGAAAAGCAATGAGAAACATCAGGTTCATTTAGCACTGAGCTCAGTACAGAGGAGATAAGAAAAGGGAGTTGTGAGGTAAAATGGTCATGCTGAACAGATTGGTGGGGAACATAACATGGACCATTCAGTCACCTGCCCTGCCTTATTTCCCAAGAGTAGGTCAAGTTTTGCACCTTCTCTAGTAGGTACATCCACATACTGAATCAGAAAATTGTCTTCTACACACTTAAGAAATTCCTCTCCATCTAAACCTTTAACACTATGGCAGTCCCAGTCTATGTTTGGAAAATTAAAATCCCCGACCATAGCCATCCTATTATTCTTACAGATAGCTGAGGTCTCCTTACAAGTTTGTTTCTCAATTTCCCTCTGACTATTAGGGGGTCGATAATACAATCCCAATAAGGTGATCATCCCTTTCTTATTCCTCAGTTCCACCCAAATAACTTCCCTGGATGTATTCCAAGGAATATCCTCCCTCAGCACAGCCATAAAGTTATTTCTTAACAAAAATGCCACTCCCCCTCCTCTCTTGCCTCCCTTTCTATCCTTCCTGTAGCGTTTATATCCTGGAACATTAAGCTACCAGTCCTGCCCGTCCCTGAGCCATGTTTCCGTAATTTCTAAATGACAGAAGGACATGATGAAGGGCTAATGCCCGAAACGTCGACTCTCCTGCTACTCGGATGCGGCCTGACCTGCTACGCGTTTCCAGCGCCACACTTTTTGACTCTGATCTCCAGCATCTGCAGTCCTCACTTTCTCCTGAGGGACAGAAACCTCCTTGGAATGTATCCATGTGACCTTTGTTTCACAGCCCTCAGTTGGATGATCATAGGCATGGTTTAGATCATTCCTAGAGTCACAAAGCAGCCAATTTGTCCATGCCACCCAGGTGTCTCAGACTAATCTACTCCTGTTTGCCTGCGTTTGGCCCATATCCCCCCAAACCCTTCCTATTCATATCCCCATCCAAATGCCTCTTAAATGTTGCAATTGTACCAGCCTCCGTCACTTCCTCTGGCAGCTCATTCCATACACATCCCACCCACTGCATGAAAATATTGCCCTATAGGTCTCATATCCTTCCCCTCTCACCCTAAACCTATGCCCTCTCATTTTGAATTCCACTACCTTGGAGAGGCAAGGGCCTGCCTATTGACCTTATGTGTGCCTCGCATGATTTTGTAAATGTTTATAAGGGGTCAGGCCTCGGCCTTTGATGCTCCAGGGAGAAAGGGCATTGGCCTAGCCAGCCTCTCCCTATAGCTCAAAACATCCAAACCCCTCAACGTCCTTGTAAATCGTTTTGCACCCTTCCATCATTCCGAAAGCAGGGCAACCAGAATTGTATGGAGTCCTCCAAATGTGGCCTTACCAAGGTGTTGATGGCAGCAACATGATGTCCCAACTCCTGTACTCAGTGTACTAACCAATGAAGGCAACGTCATGGTGCCTGAGCTCTGGTTTGTGTCAAATTGAACAAATGATACTTACTCAGACGGTGGGAGATTGAAATCTCCTCATTTCCAGGGCACGGCGTCCTTGTGAGGCTGAGTTCTCTGCCCTTAGAAAAGGTGAGGGCTTAGATATCAGATAGCACTTTCCATCCACCCACCGCCACCACCAACCCCCCGAAGGGATGCCTTCTCTCTTTCAAAGGGCAGAAAGTGAAGGACTCAGTCACGAGTGAGTGGCGCAATTGTGACAACGGGCATGTGTGGGGCCGAGGGAGTCAGGGTGCCAATGTGAGGGGCAGGGAACAGGAGCCAATGGGAAGGAAGGTGTTGCGTGGCAACACAGGTGTTGGCAGAGCATGAGCCAGGGTGGGGGATGGTTGGAGTACCCCATACGATTCTGCTTGCCCTGCTTTCAGAAGGATGTTATCCAACTGGAAGGGCGCAAAGAGATTGACGAGGATGTTGACGGGTTTGGATGTTTTGAGCGATAGGGAGAGGCGGGATCGGCCATGAGGCAGCAGAGTGTAGCACTTGCTTCCACCTGCACTACCCCACTCCCGGATCACGGGATGCAGAGCTGTGGTGGTTCTCGCCCTCCCACATGCCTCTCAGACGTGAACTGTCTACAGCAGGGACCTCAAGGCCCCAGAGCAGCCCCACTCCAACACTGCCTGCACACGATCCTGCGAATCCACCGGGAAGACAGACACACCAACCCCAACCGCCCTTGACCAGCGCAACATCCCCAGCATCGAGGCACTGACCCCCTCCGCCCACCGCGAGGGGCTGGGCAAGTCACCCCCCCGCCGCCTCACTGACACGAGATTCCCCCAAGCAGCAGCTCGACTCCCAGCATCGAAACGGCAGGCCGGGCCCTGGGTGGGGGGGACAGAGGAAGCCCGTCAGAGATAGCCTTGAGGCTTCACTGGGGGACTGCGGCCTTCCCACAGACCCCTGGGAATCACTGGCCCCAGACCATCCGAAACGGTGGAGGAGCAACTTGGAAAGCACACCTCGCCGTCGGGAGAAAGTGGGAGCCGGGGGAAACAGCAAAAGGGAACACGCTGCCATGCCGACGCCCAACCCACCCCCTTCCCATGACCACCACTCTGATTTCTCTTCACAGGTGCTACCAGACCTGCTGAGCTTTTCCAGCAGATTCTGTTTTTGTTCTGATTTACAGCATCAACAGTTCTTTTGGCTATATTCTCTTCCAGCCTCTTCCATCAGACAGAAGATGAAAACGTTTGAAAACACGTCCCAACAGATTTCCCGGATTTACGACTGGGCCTCTTGTTCCCTGCATCTCCTCTATCGGTGTGACCCTACGTTCCACACTCTGCCCTATGAGGGAGAAAGTGAGCCCCACAGATGCTGGAGATCAGAGTCGAGAGTGGAATGCTGGAAAAGCGCAGCAGGTCAGGCGGCGTCCAAGGAGCAGGAGAATCGACGTTTCGGGCACATGCCCTTCATCAGGAATTCGGCTCCCTTACCCCTGATATGCCTATGTAAGGCGTGATTTGCTTGGTCAGCCCGCAAAACATTACTTTTCACTGTATTGTGGGACACGTGTCAGTAATAAATCAAATCAAAGTCTGGGCAGAAGGGCTTCACCTTCATCATGATGGTCCTTTGCAGACGAGGAGGACTCTCTCTCACTCTCAGGATGAGTTTGTAGGTGTCTGAATTGACCAATGGGGTGACCGCAGGCTCTGTCACCCTTGGGGCAGGTGGTGGTCATGGGAAGGGGGTGGGTTGGGCGTCGGCATGGCAGCGTGTTCCCTTTGCTGTTTCCCTCGGCTTCCACTTTCTCCCGACGGCGAGGTGTGCTTTCCAAGTTGCTCCTCCACCGTTTCGGTGTCCAGCCTCCTCACTGTCAATGTCCGTCCTCCTCACTGTTCATGTCCACTCTCCTCACCGTTCATGTCCAGCCTCCTCACTGTTCATGTCCAGTCTCCTCACTGTTCATGTCCAGTCTCCTCACTGTTCAGTTCCAGCCTCCTCACTGTTCAGTTCCAGCCTCCTCACTGTTCATGTCCAGTCTCCTCACTGTTCATGTCCAGCCTCCTCACTGTTCATGACCAGCCTCCTCACTGTTCATGTCCAGCCTCCTCACTGTTCATGTCCAGTCTCCCCGTTGTTCATGTCCAGCCTCCTCACTGTTCATGTCCGAACTCCTCGCTATTGATGTCCAGCCTCCTCACTGTTCATGTCCACTCTCCACACTGCTCATGTCCAGTCTCCTCACCGTTCATGTCCAGCCTCCTCACTGTTCATGTCCAGTCTCCTCACTGTTCATGTCCAGTCTCCTCACCGTTCATGTCCAGCCTCCTCACTGTTCATGTCCAGTCTCCTCACTGTTCATGTCCAGTCTCCTCACTGTTCAGTTCCAGCCTCCTCACTGTTCAGTTCCAGCCTCCTCACTGTTCATGTCCAGTCTCCTCACTGTTCATGTCCAGCCTCCTCACTGTTCATGACCAGCCTCCTCACTGTTCATGTCCAGCCTCCTCACTGTTCATGTCCAGCTACCTCGCTGTTCATGTCCAGCCTCCTCACTATCCAAGACCAGCCTCCTCACTGTCTATGACCAGCCTCCTCGCTGTTCATGTCCAGTCTCTTCACTGTTCATGTCCAGCCTCCTCACTGTTCATGTTCAGTCTCCTCACTGTTCATGTCCAGTCTCCCCGTTGTTCATGTCCAGCCTCCTCACTGTTCATGTCCGAACTCCTCGCTATTGATGTCCAGCCTCCTCACTGTTCATGTCCACTCTCCACACTGCTCATGTCCAGTCTCCTCACTGTTCATGTCCGGCCTCTTCACTGTTCATGTCCAGCCTCCTCACTGTTCATGTCCAGTCTCCTCACTGTTCAGGTCCAGCCACCACACTGTTCAGGTCCAGTCTCCTCACTGTTCATGTCCAGCCTCCTCACTGTTCATGTCCAGCCTCCACACTGTTCATGTCGAGCCTCCTCACTGTCCATGACCAGCCTCCTCACTGTTCATGTCCAGCCTCCACACTGTTCGTGTCCAGTCTCCTCACTGTTCAGGTCCAGCCTCCACACTGTTCATGTCCAGTCTCCTCACTGTTCATGTCCAGTCTCCTCACTGTCAATGTCCGGCCTCCTCATTGTTCATGTCCAGCCTCCTCGTTGTTCATGTCCAGCCTCCTCGCTGTTCATGTCCAGTCTCCTCACCGTTCATGTGCGGACTCCTCACGTTCTTGTCCTGCCTCCTCGCTATTCATGTCCAGCCTCCTCACTGTTCATGTCCTGCCTCCTCACTGTTCATGACCAGCCTCCTCACTGTTCATGTCCTGCCTCCTCACTGTTCATGTCCAGTCTCCTCACTGTTCAGGTCCAGCCTCCACACTGTTCAGGTCCAGTCTCCTCACTGTTCATGTCCAGCCTCCTCACTGTTCATGTCCAGCCTCCACACTGTTCATGTCGAGCCTCCTCACTGTCCATGACCAGCCTCCTCACTGTTCATGTCCAGCCTCCACACTGTTCGTGTCCAGTCTCCTCACTGTTCAGGTCCAGCCTCCACACTGTTCATGTCCAGTCTCCTCACTGTTCATGTCCAGTCTCCTCACTGTCAATGTCCGGCCTCCTCATTGTTCATGTCCAGTCTCCTCGTTGTTCATGTCCAGCCTCCTCGCTGTTCATGTCCAGTCTCCTCACCGTTCATGTGCGGACTCCTCACGTTCTTGTCCTGCCTCCTCGCTATTCATGTCCAGCCTCCTCACTGTTCATGTCCTGCCTCCTCACTGTACATGACCAGCCTCCTCGCTGTTCATGTCCAGCCTCCTCACCGTTCATGTCCAGCCTCCTCACTGTTCATGTCCACTCTCCTCACTGTTCAGGTCCAGCCTCCTCACTGTTCTTGTCCAGCCACCTCACTGTCCATGACCAGCCTCTTCACTGTTCATGTCCGGCCTCTTCACTGTTCATGTCCAGCCTACACACTGTTCATGTCCAGCCTCCTCACTGTCCATGACCTGCCTCTTCACTGTCCATGACCAGCCACCTCACTGTTCAGGTCCAGCCTCCTCACTGTCAATGTCCGGCCTCTTCACTGTTCATGTCCAGCCTCCTCACTGTTCATGTCCAGCCTCCTCGTTGTTCATGTCCAGCCTCCTCGCTGTTCATGTCCTGCCTCCTCGCTGTTTATGTCCAGTGTCCTCACTGTTCATGTGCGGACTCCTCACGTTCATGTCCAGCCTCTTCACTGTTCATGTCCAGTCTCCTCACTGTTCATGTCCAGGCTCCTCGTTGTTCATGTCCAGTCTCCTCACTGTTCATGTCCGGTCTCCTCGTTGTTCATGTCCAGTCTCCTCACTGTTCATGTCCAGCCTCCTCGCTGTTCATGTCCGGCCTCATCACTGTTCATGTCCAGCGTCCTAGTTGTTCATGTCCAGTCTCCTCACTGTTCATGTCCAGCCTCCACACTGTTCACGTCCAGCCTCCTCACTGTCCATGACCAGCCACCTCACTGTTCAGGTCCAGCCTCCTCGCTTTCAATGTCCGGCCTCTTCACTGTTCATGTCCTGCCTCCTCGCTATTCATGTCCAGCCTCCTCACCGTTCATGTCCAGCCTCCTCACTGTTCATGTCCAGTCTCCTCACTGTTCATGTCCAGCCTCCTCACAGTTCATGTCCAGCCTCCTCACCGTTCATGTCCAGCCTCCTCACTGTTCATATCCAGTCTCTTCACTGTTCATGTCCAGCCTCCTCACCGTTCATGTCCAGCCTCCTCACCATTCATGTCCAGTCTCCTCACTGTTCATGTCCGGCCTCCTCACTGTTCATGTCCTGTCTCTTCACTTTTCATGTCCAGCCTCCTCACTGTTCATGTCCGGCCTCCTCACCGTTCAAGTCCAGCCTCCTCGCTGTTCAGGTCCAGTCTCCTCACTGTTCATGTCCAGCGTCCTAGTTGTTCATGTCCAGTCTCCTCACTGTTCATGTCCAGCCACCTCACCGTTCATGTCCAGCCTCCTCGCTTTTCATGTCCAGTTTCCTCACTGTTCATGTCCAGTTTCCTCACCGTTCATGTCCAGCCTCCTCGCTTTTCATGTCCAGTTTCCTCACTGTTCATGTCCAGCCACCTCACCGTTCATGTCCAGCCTCCACGCTTTTCATGTCCAGTTTCCTCACTGTTCATGTCCAGTTTCCTCACTGTTCATGTCCAGCCTCCTCACTGTTCATGTCCAGTCTCCTCACTGTCCATGACCAGTCTCCTCACTGTTCATTTCCAGCCTCCTTACTGTTCAGGTCCAGTCTCCTCACTGTTCATGTCCAGCCTCCTCACTGTCCATGACCAGCCTCCTCACTGTTCATGTCCAGCCTCCTCACTGTCCATGACCAGTCTCTTCACTGTTCATGTCCGGCCTCCTCGTTGTTCATGTCCAGTCTCCTAACAGTTCATGTCCAGCCTCCTCGCTGTTCATGTCCAGTCTCCTCACTGTTCATGTCCAGCCTCCTCACTGTTCATTTCCAGCCTCCTCACCGTTCATGTCCAGCCTCCTCACTGTCCATGACCAGTCTCCTCACTGTTCATGTCCGGCTTCCTCGTTGTTCATGTCCAGTCTCCTCACCGTTCATGTCCAGCCTCCTCGCTGTTCATGTCCCGTCTCCTCACTGTTCATGTCCAGCCTCCTCACCGTTCATGTCCAGCCTCCTCACTGTTCATGTCCAGTCTCCTCACTTTTCATGTCCAGTTTCCTCACTGTTCATGTCCAGCCTCCTCACTGTTCATTTCCAGCCTCCTTACTGTTCAGGTCCAGTCTCCTCACTGTTCATGTCCAGCCTCCTCACTGTCCATGACCAGCCTCCTCACTGTCCATGACCAGCCTCCTCACTGTTCATGTCCGGCCTCCTCGTTGTTCATGTCCAGTCTCCTCACCGTTCATGTCCAGCCTCCTCACTGTTCATGTCCAGTCTCCTCACTGTTCATGTCCAGCCTCCTCACCGTTCATTTCCAGCCTCCTTACTGTTCATGTCCAGTCTCCTCACTGTTCATGTCCAGCTTCCTCACTGTCCGTGACCAGTCTCCTCACTGTTCATGTCCGGCCTACTCGTTGTTCATGTCCAGTCTCCTCACCGTTCATGTCCAGCCTCCTCACCGTTCATGTCCAGCCTCCTCGCTGTTCATGTCCAGTCTCCTCAGTTTTCATGTCCAGTTTCCTCACTGTTCATGTCCAGCCTCCTCACTGTTCATGTCCAGCCTCCTCACCATTCATGTCCAGCCTCCTCATTGTTCATGTCCAGTCTCCTCACTGTTCATGTCCAGTCTCCTCACCGTTCATGTCCAGCCTCCTCGCTGTTCAGGTCCAACCTCCTCACTGTTCATGTCCGGCCTCCTCACTGTTCATGTCCAGTCTCCTCGTTGTTCATGTCCAGCCTCCTCACTGTTCATGTCCAGCCTCCTCACCCTTATTGTCCAGCCTCCTCACTGTCAGTGTCCGGCCTCCTCACTGTTCATGTCCAGCCTCCTCACTGTTCATGTCCATCCTCCTCACCGTTCATGTCCAGCCTCTTCACTGTTCATGTCCAGTCTCCTCACTGTCCATGACCAGCCTCCTCGCTGTTCATGTCCAGTCTCCTCACTGTTCATGTCCGGCCTCCTCGTTGTCCATGTCAAGCCTCCTCACTCTCAGTGTGTGGCCTCCTCACTGTTCATGTCCAGCCTCCTCACTGTTCAGGTCCAGCCTCCTCACTGTTCATGTCTAGTCTCCTCACTGTTCATGTCCAGCCTCCTCACTGTCCATGTCCAGCCTCCACACTGTTCATGTCCAACCTCCTCACCGTTCATGTCCAGTCTCCTCACTGTTCATGTCCAGTCTCCTCACTGTTCATGTCCAGCCTCCTCGCTGTTCATGTCCAGTCTCCTCACTGTTCATGTCCAGCCTCCTCGTTGTTCATGTCCAGCCTCCTCACCGTTCATGTCCAGCCTCCTCACCATTCATGTCCAGTCTCCTCACTGTTCATGTCCGGCCTCCTCGTTGTTCATGTCCAGCCTCTTCACCGTTCTTGTCCTGCCTCCTCGCGATTCATGTCCAGCCTCCTCACTGTTCATGTCCGAACTCCTCGCTATTGATGTCCAGCCTCCTCACTGTTCATGACCAGCCTCCACCCTGTTCATGTCCAGTCTCCTCACTGTTCATGTCCAGTCTCCTCACTGTTCATGTCCGGTCTCCTCACTGTTCAGGTCCAGCCTCCACACTGTTCATGTTCAGTCTCCTCACTGTTCATGTCCAGTCTCCCCGTTGTTCATGTCCAGCCTCCTCACTGTTCATGTCCGAACTCCTCGCTATTGATGTCCAGCCTCCTCACTGTTCATGTCCACTCTCCACACTGCTCATGTCCAGTCTCCTCACTGTTCATGTCCAGTCTCCTCACTGTTCAGGTCCAGCCTCCTCACTGTTCATGTCCGGTCTCCTCACTGTTCATGTCCAGTATCCTCACTGTTCAGGTCCAGCCTCCTCACTGTCCATGTCCAGCCTCCTCACTGTTCATGACCAGCCTCCACACTGTTCAGGTCCACTTTCCACACTGCTCATGTCCAGCCTCCACACTGTTCATGTCCAGCCTCCACACTGTTCATGTCCAGCTTCCTCACCGTTCATGTCCAGTCTCCTCACTGTTCATGTCCAGTCTCCTCACTGTTCATGTCCAGCCTCCTCGCTGTTCATGTCCAGTTTCCTCACTGTTCATGTCCAGCCTCCTCGTTGTTCATGTCCAGCCTCCTCACCATTCATGTCCAGTCTCCTCACTGTTCATGTCCGGCCTCCTCGTTGTTCATGTCCAGCCTCTTCACCGTTCTTGTCCTGCCTCCTCGCGATTCATGTCCAGCCTCCTCACTGTTCATGTCCGAACTCCTCGCTATTGATGTCCAGCCTCCTCACTGTTCATGACCAGCCTCCACACTGTTCATGTCCACTCTCCACACTGCTCATGTCCACGCTCCTCACTGTTCATGTCCAGTCGCCCCGTTGTTCATGTCCGGTCTCCTCACCGTTCATGTCCAGCCTCCTCACTGTTCATTTCCAGCCTCCTCACTTTTCATGTCCAGTCTCTTCACTGTTCATGTCCAGCCTCCACACTGTTCATGTCCAGCCACCTCGTTGTTCATGTCCAGCCTCCTCACCGTTCATGTCCAGCCTCCTCACTTTTCATGTCCAGTCTCTTCACTGTTCATGTCCAGTCTCCTCACTGTTCATGTTCAGCCACCTCGTTGTTCATGTCCAGTCTCCTCACTGTTCATGTCCAGCCTTCTCACTGTTCATGTCCAGCCTCCTCGTTGTTCATGTCCAGTCTCCTCACTGTTCATGTCCAGTCTCCTCACCGTTCATGTCCAGCCTCCTCACTGTTCATGACCAGCCTCCACACTGTTCAGGTCCACTTTCCACACTGCTCATGTCCAGCCTCCACACTGTTCATGTCCGGCCTCCACACTGTTCATGTCCAACCTCCTCACCGTTCATGACCAGCCTCCTCACCGTTCATGTCCAGCCTCCTCACTGTTCATGTCCAGCCTCCTCGTTGTTCATGTCCAGTCTCCTCACTGTTCATGTCCAGTCTCCTCACCGTTCATGTCCAGCCTCCTCACTGTTCATGTCCAGTCTCCTCACCGTTCATGTCCAGCCTCCTCACTGTTCATGTCCTGCCTCCTCGTTGTTCATGTCCAGCCTCCTCGCTGTTCATGTCCAGTCTCCTCACTGTTCATGTGCAGCCTCCTCACTGTTCATGTCCGGCCTCCTCACTGTTCATGTCCAGTCTCCTCACCGTTCATGTCCAGCCTCCTCACTGTTCATGTCCAGTCTCCTCACCGTTCATGTCCAGCCTCCTCACTGTTCATGTCCGGCCTCCTCGTTGTTCATGTCCAGCCTCCTCACTGTTCATGTCCAGCCTCCTCACTGTTCATGTCCGGCCTCCTCGTAGTTCATGTCCGGCCTCCTCGTTGTTCATGTCCAGTCTCCTCACTGTTCATGTCCAGCCTCCTCACTTTTCATGTCCAGCCTCCTCACTGTTCATGTCCAGCCTCCTCACTGTTCATGTCCGGCCTCCTCGTTGTTCATGTCCTGCCTCCTCACTGTCCATAACCAGCCTCCTCACTGTTCATGTACCCCTCCCCCGACCTTGTCTCAGTTGGTTGAACTCAGATTTCTCCAGTTTCCTCATTTCCCCTCCCCCCACCTTGTCTCAGTCGGTTCCCTCAACTCAGCACCGCCCTCCTAACCTGCAATCTTCTTCCTAACCTCTCCGCCCCCACCCCACTCCGGCCTATCACCCTCACCTTGACCTCCTTCCACCTATCACATCTCCATCGCCCCACCCCCAAGTCCCTCCTCTCTACCGTTTATCTTAGCCTGCCTGGCACCCTCTCTTCATTCCTGATGAAGGGCTTATGCCCGAAACGTCGAATTTCCTATTCCTGGACCTGCTGTGCTTTAACCAGCAACACATTTTCAACTCCTCTCTGTTCATGTCCAGCCTCCTCGTTGTTCATGTCCAGCCTCCTCGCTGTTCAGGTCTAACCTCCTCACTGTTCATGTCCGGCCTCCTCACTGTTCATGTCCAGCCTCCTCACTGTTCATGTCCAGCCTCCACACTGTTCATGTCCAGCCTCCTCGCTGTTCATGTCCAGACTCCTCACTGTTCATGTCCAGCCTCCTCGCCGTTCATGTTCAGTCTCCTCACTGTTCATGTCCAGCCTCCTCGCTATTCATGTCCAGTCTCCTCACTGTTCATGTCCAGCCTAGTCGTTGTTCATGTTCAGTCTCCTCACCGTTCATGTCCAGCCTCCTCGCTGTTCATGTCCAGTCTCGTCACTGTTCATGTCCAGCCTCCTCGGTGTTCATGTCCAGTCTCCTTACTGTTCATGTCCAGCCTCCTCGTTGTTCATGTCCAGCCTCCTCGCTGTTCATGTCCAGCCTCCTCACCGTTCATGTCCAGTTTCCACACTGTTCATGTCCTGCCTCCTCACCGTTCATGTCCAGTCTCCTCACTGTTCATGTCCGGCCTCCTCGTTGTTCATGTCCAGCCTCTTCACCGTTCATGTCCAGCCTCCTCACTGTTCATGTCGAGCCTCCTCACTGTTCATGACCAGCCTCCACACTGTTCATGTCCACTTTCCACACTGCTCATGTCCAGCCTCCACACTGTTCATGTCCAGCCTCCTCACCGTTCATGTCCAGTCTCCTCGCTGTTCAGGTCTAACCTCCTCACTGTTCATGTCCGGTCTCCTCACTGTTCAGGTCCAGCTTCCTCACCGTTCATGTCCAGTCTCCTCACTGTTCATGTCCAGTCTCCTCACTGTTCATGTCCAGCCTCCTTGCTGTTCATGTCCAGTCTCCTCACTGTTCATGTCCAGCCTCCTCGTTGTTCATGTCCAGTCTCCTCACCGTTCATGTCCAGTCTCCTCACTGTTCATGTCCAGTCTCCTCACTGTTCATGTCCAGCCTCCTTGCTGTTCATGTCCAGCCTCCTCACTGTTCATGTTCAGTCTCCTCACTGTTCATGTCCAGTCTCCCCGTTGTTCATGTCCAGCCTCCTCACTGTTCATGTCCGAACTCCTCGCTATTGATGTCCAGCCTCCTCACTGTTCATGTCCACTCTCCACACTGCTCATGTCCAGTCTCCTCACTGTTCATGTCCAGTCTCCTCACTGTTCAGGTCCAGCCTCCTCACTGTTCATGTCCGGTCTCCTCACTGTTCATGTCCAGTATCCTCACTGTTCAGGTCCAGCCTCCTCACTGTCCATGTCCAGCCTCCTCACTGTTCATGACCAGCCTCCACACTGTTCAGGTCCACTTTCCACACTGCTCATGTCCAGCCTCCACACTGTTCATGTCCAGCCTCCACACTGTTCATGTCCAGCTTCCTCACCGTTCATGTCCAGTCTCCTCACTGTTCATGTCCAGTCTCCTCACTGTTCATGTCCAGCCTCCTCGCTGTTCATGTCCAGTTTCCTCACTGTTCATGTCCAGCCTCCTCGTTGTTCATGTCCAGCCTCCTCACCATTCATGTCCAGTCTCCTCACTGTTCATGTCCGGCCTCCTCGTTGTTCATGTCCAGCCTCTTCACCGTTCTTGTCCTGCCTCCTCGCGATTCATGTCCAGCCTCCTCACTGTTCATGTCCGAACTCCTCGCTATTGATGTCCAGCCTCCTCACTGTTCATGACCAGCCTCCACACTGTTCATGTCCACTCTCCACACTGCTCATGTCCATGCTCCTCACTGTTCATGTCCAGTCGCCCCGTTGTTCATGTCCGGTCTCCTCACCGTTCATGTCCAGCCTCCTCACTGTTCATTTCCAGCCTCCTCACTTTTCATGTCCAGTCTCTTCACTGTTCATGTCCAGTCTCCTCACTGTTCATGTCCAGCCTCCTCGCTGTTCTTGTCCTGCCTCCTCGCGATTTATGTCCAGCCTCCTCACTGTTCATGTCCGAACTCCTCGCTATTGATGTCCAGCCTCCTCACTGTTCATGACCAGCCTCCACACTGTTCATGTCCACTCTCCACACTGCTCATGTCCAGTCTGCTCACTGTTCATGTCCAGTCTCCTCACTGTTCATGTCCAGTCTCCTCACTGTTCAGGTCCAGCCTCCACACTGTTCATGTCCAGCCTCCTCACTGTTCATGTCGAGCCTCCTCACTGTCCATGTCCAGCCTCCTCACTGTTCATGACCAGCCTCCACACTGTTCATGTCCACTTTCCACACTGCTCACGTCCAGCCTCCACACTGTTCATGTCCAGCCTCCTCACCGTTCATGTCCAGCTTCCTCACCGTTCATGTCCAGTCTCCTCACTGTTCATGTCCAGTCTCCTCACTGTTCATGTCCAGCCTCCTCGCTGTTCATGTCCAGTCTCCTCACTGTTCATGTCCAGCCTCCTCATTGTTCATGTCCAGCCACTTCACCGTTCATGTCCAGCCTCCTCACCATTCATGTCCAGTCTCCTCACTGTTCATGTCCGGCCTCCTCGTTGTTCATGTCCAGCCTCTTCACCGTTCTTGTCCTGCCTCCTCGCGATTCATGTCCAGCCTCCTCACTGTTCATGTCCGAACTCCTCGCTATTGATGTCCAGCCTCCTCACTGTTCATGACCAGCCTCCACACTGTTCATGTCCACTCTCCACACTGCTCATGTCCAGTCTCCTCACTGTTCATGTCCACTCTCCTCACTGTTCAGGTCCAGCCTCCTCACCATTCATGTCCAGTCTCCTCACTGTTCATGTCCGGCCTCCTCGTTGTTCATGTCCAGCCTCTTCACCGTTCTTGTCCTGCCTCCTCGCGATTCATGTCCAGCCTCCTCACTGTTCATGTCCGCATCCTCGCTATTGATGTCCAGCCTCCTCACTGTTCATGACCAGCCTCCACACTGTTCATGTCCACTCTCCACACTGCTCATGTCCAGCCTCCTCACTGTTCATGACCAGCCTCCACACTGTTCATGTCCACTCTCCACACTGCTCATGTCCAGTCTCCTCACTGTTCATGTCCAGTCTCCTCACTGTTCAGGTCCGGTCTCCTCACTGTTCAGGTCTAGCCTCCACACTGTTCATGTCCACTTTCCACACTGCTCATGACCAGCCTCCACACTGTACATGTCCACTTTCCACACTGTTCATGTCCAGCCTCCTCACCGTTCATGTCCAGCTTCCTCACCGTTCATGTCCAGTCTCCTCACTGTTCATGTCCAGCCTCCTCGTTGTTCATGTCCAGCTCCTCACCGTTCATGTCCAGTCTCCTCACTGTTCAGGTCCGGTCTCCTCACTGTTCAGGTCTAGCCTCCACACTGTTCATGTTCACTTTCCACACTGCTCATGACCAGCCTCCACACTGTTCATGTCCACTTTCCACACTGTTCATGTCCAGCCTCCTCACCGTTCATGTCCAGCTTCCTCACCATTCATGTCCAGTCTCCTCACTGTTCATGTCCGGCCTCCTCGTTCTTCATGTCCAGCCTCTTCACCGTTCATGTCCAGCCTCCTCGCTGTTCATGTCCAGCCTCCTCACTTTTCATGTCCAGTCTCTTCACTGTTCATGTCCAGCCTCCTCACTGTTCATGTCCAGCCTCCTCGTTGTTCATGTCCAGTCTCCTCACTGTCCATGACCAGCCTCCTCACTGTTCATGTCCAGCCTCCTCGCTGTTCATATCCAGCCTCCTCGTTGTTCATGTCCAGCCTCCTCGTTGTTCATGTCCAGACTCCTCACCATTCATGTCCAGCCTCCTCACCGTTCATGTCCAGCCTCTTCACCGTTCATGTCCAGCCTCCTCACTGTTCATGTCCAGCCTCCTCACTGTTCATGTCCAGCCTCCTCTCTGTTCATGTCCAGTCTCCTCACTGTTCATGTCCAGCCTCCTCACTGTTCATGTCCAGCCACCTCGTTGTTCATGTCCAGCCTCCTCACTGTTCATGTCCAGCCACCTCGTTGTTCATGTCCAGTCTCCTCACTGTTCATGTCCGGCCTCCTCGTTGTTCATGTCCAGCCTCTTCACCGTTCATGTCCAGCCTCCTCACTGTTCATGTCGAGCCTCCTCACTGTTCATGACCAGCCTCCACACTGTTCATGTCCACTTTCCACACTGCTCATGTCCAGCCTCCACACTGTTCATGTCCAGCCTCCTCACCGTTCATGTCCAGTCTCCTCGCTGTTCAGGTCTAACCTCCTCACTGTTCATGTCCGGTCTCCTCACTGTTCAGGTCCAGCTTCCTCACCGTTCATGTCCAGTCTCCTCACTGTTCATGTCCAGTCTCCTCACTGTTCATGTCCAGCCTCCTTGCTGTTCATGTCCAGTCTCCTCACTGTTCATGTCCAGCCTCCTCGTTGTTCATGTCCAGTCTCCTCACCGTTCATGTCCAGTCTCCTCACTGTTCATGTCCAGTCTCCTCACTGTTCATGTCCAGCCTCCTTGCTGTTCATGTCCAGCCTCCTCACTGTTCATGTTCAGTCTCCTCACTGTTCATGTCCAGTCTCCCCGTTGTTCATGTCCAGCCTCCTCACTGTTCATGTCCGAACTCCTCGCTATTGATGTCCAGCCTCCTCACTGTTCATGTCCACTCTCCACACTGCTCATGTCCAGTCTCCTCACTGTTCATGTCCAGTCTCCTCACTGTTCAGGTCCAGCCTCCTCACTGTTCATGTCCGGTCTCCTCACTGTTCATGTCCAGTATCCTCACTGTTCAGGTCCAGCCTCCTCACTGTCCATGTCCAGCCTCCTCACTGTTCATGACCAGCCTCCACACTGTTCAGGTCCACTTTCCACACTGCTCATGTCCAGCCTCCACACTGTTCATGTCCAGCCTCCACACTGTTCATGTCCAGCTTCCTCACCGTTCATGTCCAGTCTCCTCACTGTTCATGTCCAGTCTCCTCACTGTTCATGTCCAGCCTCCTCGCTGTTCATGTCCAGTTTCCTCACTGTTCATGTCCAGCCTCCTCGTTGTTCATGTCCAGCCTCCTCACCATTCATGTCCAGTCTCCTCACTGTTCATGTCCGGCCTCCTCGTTGTTCATGTCCAGCCTCTTCACCGTTCTTGTCCTGCCTCCTCGCGATTCATGTCCAGCCTCCTCACTGTTCATGTCCGAACTCCTCGCTATTGATGTCCAGCCTCCTCACTGTTCATGACCAGCCTCCACACTGTTCATGTCCACTCTCCACACTGCTCATGTCCATGCTCCTCACTGTTCATGTCCAGTCGCCCCGTTGTTCATGTCCGGTCTCCTCACCGTTCATGTCCAGCCTCCTCACTGTTCATTTCCAGCCTCCTCACTTTTCATGTCCAGTCTCTTCACTGTTCATGTCCAGTCTCCTCACTGTTCATGTCCAGCCTCCTCGCTGTTCTTGTCCTGCCTCCTCGCGATTTATGTCCAGCCTCCTCACTGTTCATGTCCGAACTCCTCGCTATTGATGTCCAGCCTCCTCACTGTTCATGACCAGCCTCCACACTGTTCATGTCCACTCTCCACACTGCTCATGTCCAGTCTGCTCACTGTTCATGTCCAGTCTCCTCACTGTTCATGTCCAGTCTCCTCACTGTTCAGGTCCAGCCTCCACACTGTTCATGTCCAGCCTCCTCACTGTTCATGTCGAGCCTCCTCACTGTCCATGTCCAGCCTCCTCACTGTTCATGACCAGCCTCCACACTGTTCATGTCCACTTTCCACACTGCTCACGTCCAGCCTCCACACTGTTCATGTCCAGCCTCCTCACCGTTCATGTCCAGCTTCCTCACCGTTCATGTCCAGTCTCCTCACTGTTCATGTCCAGTCTCCTCACTGTTCATGTCCAGCCTCCTCGCTGTTCATGTCCAGTCTCCTCACTGTTCATGTCCAGCCTCCTCATTGTTCATGTCCAGCCACTTCACCGTTCATGTCCAGCCTCCTCACCATTCATGTCCAGTCTCCTCACTGTTCATGTCCGGCCTCCTCGTTGTTCATGTCCAGCCTCTTCACCGTTCTTGTCCTGCCTCCTCGCGATTCATGTCCAGCCTCCTCACTGTTCATGTCCGAACTCCTCGCTATTGATGTCCAGCCTCCTCACTGTTCATGACCAGCCTCCACACTGTTCATGTCCACTCTCCACACTGCTCATGTCCAGTCTCCTCACTGTTCATGTCCACTCTCCTCACTGTTCAGGTCCAGCCTCCTCACCATTCATGTCCAGTCTCCTCACTGTTCATGTCCAGTCTCCTCACTGTTCATGTCCACTCTCCTCACTGTTCAGGTCCAGCCTCCTCACCATTCATGTCCAGCCTCCTCGCTGTTCATGTCCAGTCTCCTCACTGTTCATGTCCAGCCTCCTCATTGTTCATGTCCAGCCACTTCACCGTTCATGTCCAGCCTCCTCACCATTCATGTCCAGTCTCCTCACTGTTCATGTCCGGCCTCCTCGTTGTTCATGTCCAGCCTCTTCACCGTTCTTGTCCTGCCTCCTCGCGATTCATGTCCAGCCTCCTCACTGTTCATGTCCGCATCCTCGCTATTGATGTCCAGCCTCCTCACTGTTCATGACCAGCCTCCACACTGTTCATGTCCACTCTCCACACTGCTCATGTCCAGCCTCCTCACTGTTCATGACCAGCCTCCACACTGTTCATGTCCACTCTCCACACTGCTCATGTCCAGTCTCCTCACTGTTCATGTCCAGTCTCCTCACTGTTCAGGTCCGGTCTCCTCACTGTTCAGGTCTAGCCTCCACACTGTTCATGTCCACTTTCCACACTGCTCATGACCAGCCTCCACACTGTACATGTCCACTTTCCACACTGTTCATGTCCAGCCTCCTCACCGTTCATGTCCAGCTTCCTCACCGTTCATGTCCAGTCTCCTCACTGTTCATGTCCAGCCTCCTCGTTGTTCATGTCCAGCTCCTCACCGTTCATGTCCAGTCTCCTCACTGTTCAGGTCCGGTCTCCTCACTGTTCAGGTCTAGCCTCCACACTGTTCATGTTCACTTTCCACACTGCTCATGACCAGCCTCCACACTGTTCATGTCCACTTTCCACACTGTTCATGTCCAGCCTCCTCACCGTTCATGTCCAGCTTCCTCACCATTCATGTCCAGTCTCCTCACTGTTCATGTCCGGCCTCCTCGTTCTTCATGTCCAGCCTCTTCACCGTTCATGTCCAGCCTCCTCGCTGTTCATGTCCAGCCTCCTCACTTTTCATGTCCAGTCTCTTCACTGTTCATGTCCAGCCTCCTCACTGTTCATGTCCAGCCTCCTCGTTGTTCATGTCCAGTCTCCTCACTGTCCATGACCAGCCTCCTCACTGTTCATGTCCAGCCTCCTCGCTGTTCATATCCAGCCTCCTCGTTGTTCATGTCCAGCCTCCTCGTTGTTCATGTCCAGACTCCTCACCATTCATGTCCAGCCTCCTCACCGTTCATGTCCAGCCTCTTCACCGTTCATGTCCAGCCTCCTCACTGTTCATGTCCAGCCTCCTCACTGTTCATGTCCAGCCTCCTCTCTGTTCATGTCCAGTCTCCTCACTGTTCATGTCCAGCCTCCTCACTGTTCATGTCCAGCCACCTCGTTGTTCATGTCCAGCCTCCTCACTGTTCATGTCCAGCCACCTCGTTGTTCATGTCCAGTCTCCTCACTGTTCATGTCCGGCCTCCTCGTTGTTCATGTCCAGCCTCTTCACCGTTCATGTCCAGCCTCCTCACTGTTCATGTCGAGCCTCCTCACTGTTCATGACCAGCCTCCACACTGTTCATGTCCACTTTCCACACTGCTCATGTCCAGCCTCCACACTGTTCATGTCCAGCCTCCTCACCGTTCATGTCCAGTCTCCTCGCTGTTCAGGTCTAACCTCCTCACTGTTCATGTCCGGTCTCCTCACTGTTCAGGTCCAGCTTCCTCACCGTTCATGTCCAGTCTCCTCACTGTTCATGTCCAGTCTCCTCACTGTTCATGTCCAGCCTCCTTGCTGTTCATGTCCAGTCTCCTCACTGTTCATGTCCAGCCTCCTCGTTGTTCATGTCCAGTCTCCTCACCGTTCATGTCCAGTCTCCTCACTGTTCATGTCCAGTCTCCTCACTGTTCATGTCCAGCCTCCTTGCTGTTCATGTCCAGCCTCCTCACTGTTCATGTTCAGTCTCCTCACTGTTCATGTCCAGTCTCCCCGTTGTTCATGTCCAGCCTCCTCACTGTTCATGTCCGAACTCCTCGCTATTGATGTCCAGCCTCCTCACTGTTCATGTCCACTCTCCACACTGCTCATGTCCAGTCTCCTCACTGTTCATGTCCAGTCTCCTCACTGTTCAGGTCCAGCCTCCTCACTGTTCATGTCCGGTCTCCTCACTGTTCATGTCCAGTATCCTCACTGTTCAGGTCCAGCCTCCTCACTGTCCATGTCCAGCCTCCTCACTGTTCATGACCAGCCTCCACACTGTTCAGGTCCACTTTCCACACTGCTCATGTCCAGCCTCCACACTGTTCATGTCCAGCCTCCACACTGTTCATGTCCAGCTTCCTCACCGTTCATGTCCAGTCTCCTCACTGTTCATGTCCAGTCTCCTCACTGTTCATGTCCAGCCTCCTCGCTGTTCATGTCCAGTTTCCTCACTGTTCATGTCCAGCCTCCTCGTTGTTCATGTCCAGCCTCCTCACCATTCATGTCCAGTCTCCTCACTGTTCATGTCCGGCCTCCTCGTTGTTCATGTCCAGCCTCTTCACCGTTCTTGTCCTGCCTCCTCGCGATTCATGTCCAGCCTCCTCACTGTTCATGTCCGAACTCCTCGCTATTGATGTCCAGCCTCCTCACTGTTCATGACCAGCCTCCACACTGTTCATGTCCACTCTCCACACTGCTCATGTCCATGCTCCTCACTGTTCATGTCCAGTCGCCCCGTTGTTCATGTCCGGTCTCCTCACCGTTCATGTCCAGCCTCCTCACTGTTCATTTCCAGCCTCCTCACTTTTCATGTCCAGTCTCTTCACTGTTCATGTCCAGTCTCCTCACTGTTCATGTCCAGCCTCCTCGCTGTTCTTGTCCTGCCTCCTCGCGATTTATGTCCAGCCTCCTCACTGTTCATGTCCGAACTCCTCGCTATTGATGTCCAGCCTCCTCACTGTTCATGACCAGCCTCCACACTGTTCATGTCCACTCTCCACACTGCTCATGTCCAGTCTGCTCACTGTTCATGTCCAGTCTCCTCACTGTTCATGTCCAGTCTCCTCACTGTTCAGGTCCAGCCTCCACACTGTTCATGTCCAGCCTCCTCACTGTTCATGTCGAGCCTCCTCACTGTCCATGTCCAGCCTCCTCACTGTTCATGACCAGCCTCCACACTGTTCATGTCCACTTTCCACACTGCTCACGTCCAGCCTCCACACTGTTCATGTCCAGCCTCCTCACCGTTCATGTCCAGCTTCCTCACCGTTCATGTCCAGTCTCCTCACTGTTCATGTCCAGTCTCCTCACTGTTCATGTCCAGCCTCCTCGCTGTTCATGTCCAGTCTCCTCACTGTTCATGTCCAGCCTCCTCATTGTTCATGTCCAGCCACTTCACCGTTCATGTCCAGCCTCCTCACCATTCATGTCCAGTCTCCTCACTGTTCATGTCCGGCCTCCTCGTTGTTCATGTCCAGCCTCTTCACCGTTCTTGTCCTGCCTCCTCGCGATTCATGTCCAGCCTCCTCACTGTTCATGTCCGAACTCCTCGCTATTGATGTCCAGCCTCCTCACTGTTCATGACCAGCCTCCACACTGTTCATGTCCACTCTCCACACTGCTCATGTCCAGTCTCCTCACTGTTCATGTCCACTCTCCTCACTGTTCAGGTCCAGCCTCCTCACCATTCATGTCCAGTCTCCTCACTGTTCATGTCCGGCCTCCTCGTTGTTCATGTCCAGCCTCTTCACCGTTCTTGTCCTGCCTCCTCGCGATTCATGTCCAGCCTCCTCACTGTTCATGTCCGCATCCTCGCTATTGATGTCCAGCCTCCTCACTGTTCATGACCAGCCTCCACACTGTTCATGTCCACTCTCCACACTGCTCATGTCCAGTCTCCTCACTGTTCATGTCCAGTCTCCTCACTGTTCAGGTCCGGTCTCCTCACTGTTCAGGTCTAGCCTCCACACTGTTCATGTCCACTTTCCACACTGCTCATGACCAGCCTCCACACTGTACATGTCCACTTTCCACACTGTTCATGTCCAGCCTCCTCACCGTTCATGTCCAGCTTCCTCACCGTTCATGTCCAGTCTCCTCACTGTTCATGTCCAGCCTCCTCGTTGTTCATGTCCAGCTCCTCACCGTTCATGTCCAGTCTCCTCACTGTTCAGGTCCGGTCTCCTCACTGTTCAGGTCTAGCCTCCACACTGTTCATGTTCACTTTCCACACTGCTCATGACCAGCCTCCACACTGTTCATGTCCACTTTCCACACTGTTCATGTCCAGCCTCCTCACCGTTCATGTCCAGCTTCCTCACCATTCATGTCCAGTCTCCTCACTGTTCATGTCCGGCCTCCTCGTTCTTCATGTCCAGCCTCTTCACCGTTCATGTCCAGCCTCCTCGCTGTTCATGTCCAGCCTCCTCACTTTTCATGTCCAGTCTCTTCACTGTTCATGTCCAGCCTCCTCACTGTTCATGTCCAGCCTCCTCGATGTTCATGTCCAGTCTCCTCACTGTCCATGACCAGCCTCCTCACTGTTCATGTCCAGCCTCCTCGCTGTTCATATCCAGCCTCCTCGTTGTTCATGTCCAGCCTCCTCGTTGTTCATGTCCAGACTCCTCACCATTCATGTCCAGCCTCCTCGCTGTTCATGTCCAGTCTCTTCACCGTTCATGTCCAGCCTCCTCACTGTTCATGTCCAGCCTCCTCACTGTTCATGTCCAGCCTCCTCTCTGTTCATGTCCAGTCTCCTCACTGTTCATGTCCAGCCTCCTCACTGTTCATGTCCAGCCACCTCGTTGTTCATGTCCAGCCTCCTCACTGTTCATGTCCAGCCACCTCGTTGTTCATGTCCAGTCTCCTCACTGTTCATGTCCGGCCTCCTCGTTGTTCATGTCCAGCCTCTTCACCGTTCATGTCCAGCCTCCTCACTGTTCATGTCGAGCCTCCTCACTGTTCATGACCAGCCTCCACACTGTTCATGTCCACTTTCCACACTGCTCATGTCCAGCCTCCACACTGTTCATGTCCAGCCTCCTCACCGTTCATGTCCAGTCTCCTCGCTGTTCAGGTCTAACCTCCTCACTGTTCATGTCCGGTCTCCTCACTGTTCAGGTCCAGCTTCCTCACCGTTCATGTCCAGTCTCCTCGCTGTTCAGGTCTAACCTCCTCACTGTTCATGTCCGGTCTCCTCACTGTTCAGGTCCAGCTTCCTCACCGTTCATGTCCAGTCTCCTCACTGTTCATGTCCAGTCTCCTCACTGTTCATGTCCAGCCTCCTTGCTGTTCATGTCCAGTCTCCTCACTGTTCATGTCCAGCCTCCTCGTTGTTCATGTCCAGTCTCCTCACCGTTCATGTCCAGTCTCCTCACTGTTCATGTCCAGTCTCCTCACTGTTCATGTCCAGCCTCCTTGCTGTTCATGTCCAGCCTCCTCACTGTTCATGTTCAGTCTCCTCACTGTTCATGTCCAGTCTCCCCGTTGTTCATGTCCAGCCTCCTCACTGTTCATGACCAGCCTCCACACTGTTCAGGTCCACTTTCCACACTGCTCATGTCCAGCCTCCACACTGTTCATGTCCAGCCTCCACACTGTTCATGTCCAGCTTCCTCACCGTTCATGTCCAGTCTCCTCACTGTTCATGTCCAGTCTCCTCACTGTTCATGTCCAGCCTCCTCGCTGTTCATGTCCAGTTTCCTCACTGTTCATGTCCAGCCTCCTCGTTGTTCATGTCCAGCCTCCTCACCATTCATGTCCAGTCTCCTCACTGTTCATGTCCGGCCTCCTCGTTGTTCATGTCCAGCCTCTTCACCGTTCTTGTCCTGCCTCCTCGCGATTCATGTCCAGCCTCCTCACTGTTCATGTCCGAACTCCTCGCTATTGATGTCCAGCCTCCTCACTGTTCATGACCAGCCTCCACACTGTTCATGTCCACTCTCCACACTGCTCATGTCCATGCTCCTCACTGTTCATGTCCAGTCGCCCCGTTGTTCATGTCCGGTCTCCTCACCGTTCATGTCCAGCCTCCTCACTGTTCATTTCCAGCCTCCTCACTTTTCATGTCCAGTCTCTTCACTGTTCATGTCCAGTCTCCTCACTGTTCATGTCCAGCCTCCTCGCTGTTCTTGTCCTGCCTCCTCGCGATTTATGTCCAGCCTCCTCACTGTTCATGTCCGAACTCCTCGCTATTGATGTCCAGCCTCCTCACTGTTCATGACCAGCCTCCACACTGTTCATGTCCACTCTCCACACTGCTCATGTCCAGTCTGCTCACTGTTCATGTCCAGTCTCCTCACTGTTCATGTCCAGTCTCCTCACTGTTCAGGTCCAGCCTCCACACTGTTCATGTCCAGCCTCCTCACTGTTCATGTCGAGCCTCCTCACTGTCCATGTCCAGCCTCCTCACTGTTCATGACCAGCCTCCACACTGTTCATGTCCACTTTCCACACTGCTCACGTCCAGCCTCCACACTGTTCATGTCCAGCCTCCTCACCGTTCATGTCCAGCTTCCTCACCGTTCATGTCCAGTCTCCTCACTGTTCATGTCCAGTCTCCTCACTGTTCATGTCCAGTCTCCTCACTGTTCATGTCCAGCCTCCTCGCTGTTCATGTCCAGCCTCCTCACTGTTCATGTTCAGTCTCCTCACTGTTCATGTCCAGTCTCCCCGTTGTTCATGTCCAGCCTCCTCACTGTTCATGTCCGAACTCCTCGCTATTGATGTCCAGCCTCCTCACTGTTCATGTCCAGCCACCTCGTTGTTCATGTCCAGCCTCCTCACTGTTCATGTCCAGCCACCTCGTTGTTCATGTCCAGTCTCCTCACTGTTCATGTCCGGCCTCCTCGTTGTTCATGTCCAGCCTCTTCACCGTTCATGTCCAGCCTCCTCACTGTTCATGTCGAGCCTCCTCACTGTTCATGACCAGCCTCCACACTGTTCATGTCCACTTTCCACACTGCTCATGTCCAGCCTCCACACTGTTCATGTCCAGCCTCCTCACCGTTCATGTCCAGTCTCCTCGCTGTTCAGGTCTAACCTCCTCACTGTTCATGTCCGGTCTCCTCACTGTTCAGGTCCAGCTTCCTCACCGTTCATGTCCAGTCTCCTCACTGTTCATGTCCAGTCTCCTCACTGTTCATGTCCAGCCTCCTTGCTGTTCATGTCCAGTCTCCTCACTGTTCATGTCCAGCCTCCTCGTTGTTCATGTCCAGTCTCCTCACTGTTCATGTCCAGTCTCCTCACTGTTCATGTCCGAACTCCTCACTGTTCATGTCCAGCCTCCTTGCTGTTCATGTCCAGCCTCCTCACTGTTCATGTTCAGTCTCCTCACTGTTCATGTCCAGTCTCCCCGTTGTTCATGTCCAGCCTCCTCACTGTTCATGTCCGAACTCCTCGCTATTGATGTCCAGCCTCCTCACTGTTCATGTCCACTCTCCACACTGCTCATGTCCAGTCTCCTCACTGTTCATGTCCAGTCTCCTCACTGTTCAGGTCCAGCCTCCTCACTGTTCATGTCCGGTCTCCTCACTGTTCATGTCCAGTATCCTCACTGTTCAGGTCCAGCCTCCTCACTGTCCATGTCCAGCCTCCTCACTGTTCATGACCAGCCTCCACACTGTTCAGGTCCACTTTCCACACTGCTCATGTCCAGCCTCCACACTGTTCATGTCCAGCCTCCACACTGTTCATGTCCAGCTTCCTCACCGTTCATGTCCAGTCTCCTCACTGTTCATGTCCAGTCTCCTCACTGTTCATGTCCAGCCTCCTCGCTGTTCATGTCCAGTTTCCTCACTGTTCATGTCCAGCCTCCTCGTTGTTCATGTCCAGCCTCCTCACCATTCATGTCCAGTCTCCTCACTGTTCATGTCCGGCCTCCTCGTTGTTCATGTCCAGCCTCTTCACCGTTCTTGTCCTGCCTCCTCGCGATTCATGTCCAGCCTCCTCACTGTTCATGTCCGAACTCCTCGCTATTGATGTCCAGCCTCCTCACTGTTCATGACCAGCCTCCACACTGTTCATGTCCACTCTCCACACTGCTCATGTCCATGCTCCTCACTGTTCATGTCCAGTCGCCCCGTTGTTCATGTCCGGTCTCCTCACCGTTCATGTCCAGCCTCCTCACTGTTCATTTCCAGCCTCCTCACTTTTCATGTCCAGTCTCTTCACTGTTCATGTCCAGTCTCCTCACTGTTCATGTCCAGCCTCCTCGCTGTTCTTGTCCTGCCTCCTCGCGATTTATGTCCAGCCTCCTCACTGTTCATGTCCGAACTCCTCGCTATTGATGTCCAGCCTCCTCACTGTTCATGACCAGCCTCCACACTGTTCATGTCCACTCTCCACACTGCTCATGTCCAGTCTGCTCACTGTTCATGTCCAGTCTCCTCACTGTTCATGTCCAGTCTCCTCACTGTTCAGGTCCAGCCTCCACACTGTTCATGTCCAGCCTCCTCACTGTTCATGTCGAGCCTCCTCACTGTCCATGTCCAGCCTCCTCACTGTTCATGACCAGCCTCCACACTGTTCATGTCCACTTTCCACACTGCTCACGTCCAGCCTCCACACTGTTCATGTCCAGCCTCCTCACCGTTCATGTCCAGCTTCCTCACCGTTCATGTCCAGTCTCCTCACTGTTCATGTCCAGTCTCCTCACTGTTCATGTCCAGCCTCCTCACTGTTCATGTCCAGCCTCCTCATTGTTCATGTCCAGCCACTTCACCGTTCATGTCCAGCCTCCTCACCATTCATGTCCAGTCTCCTCACTGTTCATGTCCGGCCTCCTCGTTGTTCATGTCCAGCCTCTTCACCGTTCTTGTCCTGCCTCCTCGCGATTCATGTCCAGCCTCCTCACTGTTCATGTCCGAACTCCTCGCTATTGATGTCCAGCCTCCTCACTGTTCATGACCAGCCTCCACACTGTTCATGTCCACTCTCCACACTGCTCATGTCCAGTCTCCTCACTGTTCATGTCCACTCTCCTCACTGTTCAGGTCCAGCCTCCTCACCATTCATGTCCAGTCTCCTCACTGTTCATGTCCGGCCTCCTCGTTGTTCATGTCCAGCCTCTTCACCGTTCTTGTCCTGCCTCCTCGCGATTCATGTCCAGCCTCCTCACTGTTCATGTCCGCATCCTCGCTATTGATGTCCAGCCTCCTCACTGTTCATGACCAGCCTCCACACTGTTCATGTCCACTCTCCACACTGCTCATGTCCAGTCTCCTCACTGTTCATGTCCAGTCTCCTCACTGTTCAGGTCCGGTCTCCTCACTGTTCAGGTCTAGCCTCCACACTGTTCATGTCCACTTTCCACACTGCTCATGACCAGCCTCCACACTGTACATGTCCACTTTCCACACTGTTCATGTCCAGCCTCCTCACCGTTCATGTCCAGCTTCCTCACCGTTCATGTCCAGTCTCCTCACTGTTCATGTCCAGCCTCCTCGTTGTTCATGTCCAGCTCCTCACCGTTCATGTCCAGTCTCCTCACTGTTCAGGTCCGGTCTCCTCACTGTTCAGGTCTAGCCTCCACACTGTTCATGTTCACTTTCCACACTGCTCATGACCAGCCTCCACACTGTTCATGTCCACTTTCCACACTGTTCATGTCCAGCCTCCTCACCGTTCATGTCCAGCTTCCTCACCATTCATGTCCAGTCTCCTCACTGTTCATGTCCGGCCTCCTCGTTCTTCATGTCCAGCCTCTTCACCGTTCATGTCCAGCCTCCTCGCTGTTCATGTCCAGCCTCCTCACTTTTCATGTCCAGTCTCTTCACTGTTCATGTCCAGCCTCCTCACTGTTCATGTCCAGCCTCCTCGTTGTTCATGTCCAGTCTCCTCACTGTCCATGACCAGCCTCCTCACTGTTCATGTCCAGCCTCCTCGCTGTTCATATCCAGCCTCCTCGTTGTTCATGTCCAGCCTCCTCGTTGTTCATGTCCAGACTCCTCACCATTCATGTCCAGCCTCCTCGCTGTTCATGTCCAGTCTCTTCACCGTTCATGTCCAGCCTCCTCACTGTTCATGTCCAGCCTCCTCACTGTTCATGTCCAGCCTCCTCTCTGTTCATGTCCAGTCTCCTCACTGTTCATGTCCAGCCTCCTCACTGTTCATGTCCAGCCACCTCGTTGTTCATGTCCAGCCTCCTCACTGTTCATGTCCAGCCACCTCGTTGTTCATGTCCAGTCTCCTCACTGTTCATGTCCGGCCTCCTCGTTGTTCATGTCCAGCCTCTTCACCGTTCATGTCCAGCCTCCTCACTGTTCATGTCGAGCCTCCTCACTGTTCATGACCAGCCTCCACACTGTTCATGTCCACTTTCCACACTGCTCATGTCCAGCCTCCACACTGTTCATGTCCAGCCTCCTCACCGTTCATGTCCAGTCTCCTCGCTGTTCAGGTCTAACCTCCTCACTGTTCATGTCCGGTCTCCTCACTGTTCAGGTCCAGCTTCCTCACCGTTCATGTCCAGTCTCCTCGCTGTTCAGGTCTAACCTCCTCACTGTTCATGTCCGGTCTCCTCACTGTTCAGGTCCAGCTTCCTCACCGTTCATGTCCAGTCTCCTCACTGTTCATGTCCAGTCTCCTCACTGTTCATGTCCAGCCTCCTTGCTGTTCATGTCCAGTCTCCTCACTGTTCATGTCCAGCCTCCTCGTTGTTCATGTCCAGTCTCCTCACAGTTCATGTCCAGTCTCCTCACTGTTCATGTCCAGTCTCCTCACTGTTCATGTCCAGCCTCCTTGCTGTTCATGTCCAGCCTCCTCACTGTTCATGTTCAGTCTCCTCACTGTTCATGTCCAGTCTCCCCGTTGTTCATGTCCAGCCTCCTCACTGTTCATGACCAGCCTCCACACTGTTCAGGTCCACTTTCCACACTGCTCATGTCCAGCCTCCACACTGTTCATGTCCAGCCTCCACACTGTTCATGTCCAGCTTCCTCACCGTTCATGTCCAGTCTCCTCACTGTTCATGTCCAGTCTCCTCACTGTTCATGTCCAGCCTCCTCGCTGTTCATGTCCAGTTTCCTCACTGTTCATGTCCAGCCTCCTCGTTGTTCATGTCCAGCCTCCTCACCATTCATGTCCAGTCTCCTCACTGTTCATGTCCGGCCTCCTCGTTGTTCATGTCCAGCCTCTTCACCGTTCTTGTCCTGCCTCCTCGCGATTCATGTCCAGCCTCCTCACTGTTCATGTCCGAACTCCTCGCTATTGATGTCCAGCCTCCTCACTGTTCATGACCAGCCTCCACACTGTTCATGTCCACTCTCCACACTGCTCATGTCCATGCTCCTCACTGTTCATGTCCAGTCGCCCCGTTGTTCATGTCCGGTCTCCTCACCGTTCATGTCCAGCCTCCTCACTGTTCATTTCCAGCCTCCTCACTTTTCATGTCCAGTCTCTTCACTGTTCATGTCCAGTCTCCTCACTGTTCATGTCCAGCCTCCTCGCTGTTCTTGTCCTGCCTCCTCGCGATTTATGTCCAGCCTCCTCACTGTTCATGTCCGAACTCCTCGCTATTGATGTCCAGCCTCCTCACTGTTCATGACCAGCCTCCACACTGTTCATGTCCACTCTCCACACTGCTCATGTCCAGTCTGCTCACTGTTCATGTCCAGTCTCCTCACTGTTCATGTCCAGTCTCCTCACTGTTCAGGTCCAGCCTCCACACTGTTCATGTCCAGCCTCCTCACTGTTCATGTCGAGCCTCCTCACTGTCCATGTCCAGCCTCCTCACTGTTCATGACCAGCCTCCACACTGTTCATGTCCACTTTCCACACTGCTCACGTCCAGCCTCCACACTGTTCATGTCCAGCCTCCTCACCGTTCATGTCCAGCTTCCTCACCGTTCATGTCCAGTCTCCTCACTGTTCATGTCCAGTCTCCTCACTGTTCATGTCCAGCCTCCTCGCTGTTCATGTCCAGTCTCCTCACTGTTCATGTCCAGCCTCCTCATTGTTCATGTCCAGCCACTTCACCGTTCATGTCCAGCCTCCTCACCATTCATGTCCAGTCTCCTCACTGTTCATGTCCGGCCTCCTCGTTGTTCATGTCCAGCCTCTTCACCGTTCTTGTCCTGCCTCCTCGCGATTCATGTCCAGCCTCCTCACTGTTCATGTCCGAACTCCTCGCTATTGATGTCCAGCCTCCTCACTGTTCATGACCAGCCTCCACACTGTTCATGTCCACTCTCCACACTGCTCATGTCCAGTCTCCTCACTGTTCATGTCCACTCTCCTCACTGTTCAGGTCCAGCCTCCTCACCATTCATGTCCAGTCTCCTCACTGTTCATGTCCGGCCTCCTCGTTGTTCATGTCCAGCCTCTTCACCGTTCTTGTCCTGCCTCCTCGCGATTCATGTCCAGCCTCCTCACTGTTCATGTCCGCATCCTCGCTATTGATGTCCAGCCTCCTCACTGTTCATGACCAGCCTCCACACTGTTCATGTCCACTCTCCACACTGCTCATGTCCAGCCTCCTCACTGTTCATGACCAGCCTCCACACTGTTCATGTCCACTCTCCACACTGCTCATGTCCAGTCTCCTCACTGTTCATGTCCAGTCTCCTCACTGTTCAGGTCCGGTCTCCTCACTGTTCAGGTCTAGCCTCCACACTGTTCATGTCCACTTTCCACACTGCTCATGACCAGCCTCCACACTGTACATGTCCACTTTCCACACTGTTCATGTCCAGCCTCCTCACCGTTCATGTCCAGCTTCCTCACCGTTCATGTCCAGTCTCCTCACTGTTCATGTCCAGCCTCCTCGTTGTTCATGTCCAGCTCCTCACCGTTCATGTCCAGTCTCCTCACTGTTCAGGTCCGGTCTCCTCACTGTTCAGGTCTAGCCTCCACACTGTTCATGTTCACTTTCCACACTGCTCATGACCAGCCTCCACACTGTTCATGTCCACTTTCCACACTGTTCATGTCCAGCCTCCTCACCGTTCATGTCCAGCTTCCTCACCATTCATGTCCAGTCTCCTCACTGTTCATGTCCGGCCTCCTCGTTCTTCATGTCCAGCCTCTTCACCGTTCATGTCCAGTCTCCTCACTGTTCATGTCCAGCCTCCTCGTTGTTCATGTCCAGCTCCTCACCGTTCATGTCCAGTCTCCTCACTGTTCAGGTCCGGTCTCCTCACTGTTCAGGTCTAGCCTCCACACTGTTCATGTTCACTTTCCACACTGCTCATGACCAGCCTCCACACTGTTCATGTCCACTTTCCACACTGTTCATGTCCAGCCTCCTCACCGTTCATGTCCAGCTTCCTCACCATTCATGTCCAGTCTCCTCACTGTTCATGTCCGGCCTCCTCGTTCTTCATGTCCAGCCTCTTCACCGTTCATGTCCAGCCTCCTCGCTGTTCATGTCCAGCCTCCTCACTTTTCATGTCCAGTCTCTTCACTGTTCATGTCCAGCCTCCTCACTGTTCATGTCCAGCCTCCTCGTTGTTCATGTCCAGTCTCCTCACTGTCCATGACCAGCCTCCTCACTGTTCATGTCCAGCCTCCTCGCTGTTCATATCCAGCCTCCTCGTTGTTCATGTCCAGCCTCCTCGTTGTTCATGTCCAGACTCCTCACCATTCATGTCCAGCCTCCTCACCGTTCATGTCCAGCCTCTTCACCGTTCATGTCCAGCCTCCTCACTGTTCATGTCCAGCCTCCTCACTGTTCATGTCCAGCCTCCTCTCTGTTCATGTCCAGTCTCCTCACTGTTCAGGTCCGGTCTCCTCACTGTTCAGGTCTAGCCTCCACACTGTTCATGTCCACTTTCCACACTGCTCATGACCAGCCTCCACACTGTACATGTCCACTTTCCACACTGTTCATGTCCAGCCTCCTCACCGTTCATGTCCAGCTTCCTCACCGTTCATGTCCAGTCTCCTCACTGTTCATGTCCAGCCTCCTCGTTGTTCATGTCCAGCTCCTCACCGTTCATGTCCAGTCTCCTCACTGTTCAGGTCCGGTCTCCTCACTGTTCAGGTCTAGCCTCCACACTGTTCATGTTCACTTTCCACACTGCTCATGACCAGCCTCCACACTGTTCATGTCCACTTTCCACACTGTTCATGTCCAGCCTCCTCACCGTTCATGTCCAGCTTCCTCACCATTCATGTCCAGTCTCCTCACTGTTCATGTCCGGCCTCCTCGTTCTTCATGTCCAGCCTCTTCACCGTTCATGTCCAGCCTCCTCGCTGTTCATGTCCAGCCTCCTCACTTTTCATGTCCAGTCTCTTCACTGTTCATGTCCAGCCTCCTCACTGTTCATGTCCAGCCTCCTCGTTGTTCATGTCCAGTCTCCTCACTGTCCATGACCAGCCTCCTCACTGTTCATGTCCAGCCTCCTCGCTGTTCATATCCAGCCTCCTCGTTGTTCATGTCCAGCCTCCTCGTTGTTCATGTCCAGACTCCTCACCATTCATGTCCAGCCTCCTCACCGTTCATGTCCAGCCTCTTCACCGTTCATGTCCAGCCTCCTCACTGTTCATGTCCAGCCTCCTCACTGTTCATGTCCACTTTCCACACTGCTCATGTCCAGCCTCCACACTGTTCATGTCCAGCCTCCACACTGTTCATGTCCAGCTTCCTCACCGTTCATGTCCAGTCTCCTCACTGTTCATGTCCAGTCTCCTCACTGTTCATGTCCAGCCTCCTCGCTGTTCATGTCCAGTTTCCTCACTGTTCATGTCCAGCCTCCTCGTTGTTCATGTCCAGCCTCCTCACCATTCATGTCCAGTCTCCTCACTGTTCATGTCCGGCCTCCTCGTTGTTCATGTCCAGCCTCTTCACCGTTCTTGTCCTGCCTCCTCGCGATTCATGTCCAGCCTCCTCACTGTTCATGTCCGAACTCCTCGCTATTGATGTCCAGCCTCCTCACTGTTCATGACCAGCCTCCACACTGTTCATGTCCACTCTCCACACTGCTCATGTCCATGCTCCTCACTGTTCATGTCCAGTCGCCCCGTTGTTCATGTCCGGTCTCCTCACCGTTCATGTCCAGCCTCCTCACTGTTCATTTCCAGCCTCCTCACTTTTCATGTCCAGTCTCTTCACTGTTCATGTCCAGTCTCCTCACTGTTCATGTCCAGCCTCCTCGCTGTTCTTGTCCTGCCTCCTCGCGATTTATGTCCAGCCTCCTCACTGTTCATGTCCGAACTCCTCGCTATTGATGTCCAGCCTCCTCACTGTTCATGACCAGCCTCCACACTGTTCATGTCCACTCTCCACACTGCTCATGTCCAGTCTGCTCACTGTTCATGTCCAGTCTCCTCACTGTTCATGTCCAGTCTCCTCACTGTTCAGGTCCAGCCTCCACACTGTTCATGTCCAGCCTCCTCACTGTTCATGTCGAGCCTCCTCACTGTCCATGTCCAGCCTCCTCACTGTTCATGACCAGCCTCCACACTGTTCATGTCCACTTTCCACACTGCTCACGTCCAGCCTCCACACTGTTCATGTCCAGCCTCCTCACCGTTCATGTCCAGCTTCCTCACCGTTCATGTCCAGTCTCCTCACTGTTCATGTCCAGTCTCCTCACTGTTCATGTCCAGCCTCCTCGCTGTTCATGTCCAGTCTCCTCACTGTTCATGTCCAGCCTCCTCATTGTTCATGTCCAGCCACTTCACCGTTCATGTCCAGCCTCCTCACCATTCATGTCCAGTCTCCTCACTGTTCATGTCCGGCCTCCTCGTTGTTCATGTCCAGCCTCTTCACCGTTCTTGTCCTGCCTCCTCGCGATTCATGTCCAGCCTCCTCACTGTTCATGTCCGAACTCCTCGCTATTGATGTCCAGCCTCCTCACTGTTCATGACCAGCCTCCACACTGTTCATGTCCACTCTCCACACTGCTCATGTCCAGTCTCCTCACTGTTCATGTCCACTCTCCTCACTGTTCAGGTCCAGCCTCCTCACCATTCATGTCCAGTCTCCTCACTGTTCATGTCCGGCCTCCTCGTTGTTCATGTCCAGCCTCTTCACCGTTCTTGTCCTGCCTCCTCGCGATTCATGTCCAGCCTCCTCACTGTTCATGTCCGCATCCTCGCTATTGATGTCCAGCCTCCTCACTGTTCATGACCAGCCTCCACACTGTTCATGTCCACTCTCCACACTGCTCATGTCCAGCCTCCTCACTGTTCATGACCAGCCTCCACACTGTTCATGTCCACTCTCCACACTGCTCATGTCCAGTCTCCTCACTGTTCATGTCCAGTCTCCTCACTGTTCAGGTCCGGTCTCCTCACTGTTCAGGTCTAGCCTCCACACTGTTCATGTCCACTTTCCACACTGCTCATGACCAGCCTCCACACTGTACATGTCCACTTTCCACACTGTTCATGTCCAGCCTCCTCACCGTTCATGTCCAGCTTCCTCACCGTTCATGTCCAGTCTCCTCACTGTTCATGTCCAGCCTCCTCGTTGTTCATGTCCAGCTCCTCACCGTTCATGTCCAGTCTCCTCACTGTTCAGGTCCGGTCTCCTCACTGTTCAGGTCTAGCCTCCACACTGTTCATGTTCACTTTCCACACTGCTCATGACCAGCCTCCACACTGTTCATGTCCACTTTCCACACTGTTCATGTCCAGCCTCCTCACCGTTCATGTCCAGCTTCCTCACCATTCATGTCCAGTCTCCTCACTGTTCATGTCCGGCCTCCTCGTTCTTCATGTCCAGCCTCTTCACCGTTCATGTCCAGCCTCCTCGCTGTTCATGTCCAGCCTCCTCACTTTTCATGTCCAGTCTCTTCACTGTTCATGTCCAGCCTCCTCACTGTTCATGTCCAGCCTCCTCGTTGTTCATGTCCAGTCTCCTCACTGTCCATGACCAGCCTCCTCACTGTTCATGTCCAGCCTCCTCGCTGTTCATATCCAGCCTCCTCGTTGTTCATGTCCAGCCTCCTCGTTGTTCATGTCCAGACTCCTCACCATTCATGTCCAGCCTCCTCACCGTTCATGTCCAGCCTCTTCACCGTTCATGTCCAGCCTCCTCACTGTTCATGTCCAGCCTCCTCACTGTTCATGTCCAGCCTCCTCTCTGTTCATGTCCAGTCTCCTCACTGTTCATGTCCAGCCTCCTCACTGTTCATGTCCAGCCACCTCGTTGTTCACGTCCAGCCTCCTCACTGTTCATGTCCAGTCCCTTCACTGTTCATGTCCAGCCTCCTCACTGTTCATGTCCAGCCACCTCGTTGTTCATGTCCAGCCTCCTCACTGTTCATGTCCAGCCACCTCGTTGTTCATGTCCAGACTCCTCACCATTCATGTCCAGCCTCCTCACTGTCCATGACCAGCCTCCTCACTGTTCATGTCCAGCCTCCTCGTTGTTCATGTCCAGCCTCCTCGTTGTTCATGTCCAGACTCCTCACCATTCATGTCCAGCCTCCTCACTGTCCATGACCAGCCTCCTCACTGTTCATGTCCAGCCTCCTCGTTGTTCATGCCCAGCCTCCTCGTTGTTCATGTCCAGCCTCCTCACTGTTCATGTCCAGCCTCCTCGTTTTTCATGTCCAGACTCCTCACTGTTCATGTCCAGTCTCCTCACTGTTCATTTCCAGCCTCCTCGCTGTCCATGTCCAGCCTCCTCACTGTTCATTTCCGGCCTCCTCACCGTTCATGTCCAGTCTCCTCACCGTTCATGTCCAGTCTCCTCGCCGTTCATGTCCAGTCTCCTCACTGTTCATGTGCAGCCTCCTCACTGTTCATGTCCGGCCTCCTCACTGTTCATGTCCAGTCTCCTCACCGTTCATGTCCAGCCTCCTCACTGTTCATGTCCAGTCTCCTCACCGTTCATGTCCAGCCTCCTCACTGTTCATGTCCAGCCTCCTCACTGTTCATGTCCGGCCTCCTCGTAGTTCATGTCCGGCCTCCTCGTTGTTCATGTCCAGTCTCCTCACTGTTCATGTCCAGTCTCCTCACTGTTCAGGTCCGGTCTCCTCACTGTTCAGGTCTAGCCTCCACACTGTTCATGTCCACTTTCCACACTGCTCATGACCAGCCTCCACACTGTTCATGTCCACTTTCCACACTGTTCATGTCCAGCCTCCTCACCGTTCATGTCCAGCTTCCTCACCGTTCATGTCCAGTCTCCTCACTGTTCATGTCCAGCCTCTTCACCGTTCATGTCCAGCCTCCTCGCTGTTCATGTCCAGCCTCCTCACTTTTCATGTCCAGTCTCTTCACTGTTCATGTCCAGCCTCCTCACTGTTCATGTCCAGCCTCCTCGTTGTTCATGTCCAGTCTCCTCACTGTTCATGTCCAGCCTCCTCGCTGTTCAGGTCCAGCCACCTCGTTGTTCATGTCCAGTCTCCTCACTGTCCATGACCAGCCTCCTCACTGTTCATGTCCAGCCTCCTCGTTGTTCATGTCCAGTCTCCTCACTGTTCATGTCCAGTCTCTTCACTGTTCATGTCCAGCCTCCTCACTGTTCATGTCCAGTCTCCTCACTGTCCATGACCAGCCTCCTCACTGTTCATGTCCAGCCACCTCGTTGTTCATGTCCAGACTCCTCACCGTTCATGTCCAGTCTCCTCACTGTTCATGTCCAGCCTCCTCGCTGTCCATGTCCAGCCTCCTCGCTGTTCATGTCCAGTCTCCTCACTGTTCATGTCCAGCCTCCTCGCTGTTCTTGTCCTGCCTCCTCGCGATTTATGTCCAGCCTCCTCACTGTTCATGTCCGAACTCCTCGCTATTGATGTCCAGCCTCCTCACTGTTCATGACCAGCCTCCACACTGTTCATGTCCACTCTCCACACTGCTCATGTCCAGTCTGCTCACTGTTCATGTCCAGTCTCCTCACTGTTCATGTCCAGTCTCCTCACTGTTCAGGTCCAGCCTCCACACTGTTCATGTCCAGCCTCCTCACTGTTCATGTCGAGCCTCCTCACTGTCCATGTCCAGCCTCCTCACTGTTCATGACCAGCCTCCACACTGTTCATGTCCACTTTCCACACTGCTCACGTCCAGCCTCCACACTGTTCATGTCCAGCCTCCTCACCGTTCATGTCCAGCTTCCTCACCGTTCATGTCCAGTCTCCTCACTGTTCATGTCCAGTCTCCTCACTGTTCATGTCCAGCCTCCTCGCTGTTCATGTCCAGTCTCCTCACTGTTCATGTCCAGCCTCCTCATTGTTCATGTCCAGCCACTTCACCGTTCATGTCCAGCCTCCTCACCATTCATGTCCAGTCTCCTCACTGTTCATGTCCGGCCTCCTCGTTGTTCATGTCCAGCCTCTTCACCGTTCTTGTCCTGCCTCCTCGCGATTCATGTCCAGCCTCCTCACTGTTCATGTCCGAACTCCTCGCTATTGATGTCCAGCCTCCTCACTGTTCATGACCAGCCTCCACACTGTTCATGTCCACTCTCCACACTGCTCATGTCCAGTCTCCTCACTGTTCATGTCCACTCTCCTCACTGTTCAGGTCCAGCCTCCTCACCATTCATGTCCAGTCTCCTCACTGTTCATGTCCGGCCTCCTCGTTGTTCATGTCCAGCCTCTTCACCGTTCTTGTCCTGCCTCCTCGCGATTCATGTCCAGCCTCCTCACTGTTCATGTCCGCATCCTCGCTATTGATGTCCAGCCTCCTCACTGTTCATGACCAGCCTCCACACTGTTCATGTCCACTCTCCACACTGCTCATGTCCAGCCTCCTCACTGTTCATGACCAGCCTCCACACTGTTCATGTCCACTCTCCACACTGCTCATGTCCAGTCTCCTCACTGTTCATGTCCAGTCTCCTCACTGTTCAGGTCCGGTCTCCTCACTGTTCAGGTCTAGCCTCCACACTGTTCATGTCCACTTTCCACACTGCTCATGACCAGCCTCCACACTGTACATGTCCACTTTCCACACTGTTCATGTCCAGCCTCCTCACCGTTCATGTCCAGCTTCCTCACCGTTCATGTCCAGTCTCCTCACTGTTCATGTCCAGCCTCCTCGTTGTTCATGTCCAGCTCCTCACCGTTCATGTCCAGTCTCCTCACTGTTCAGGTCCGGTCTCCTCACTGTTCAGGTCTAGCCTCCACACTGTTCATGTTCACTTTCCACACTGCTCATGACCAGCCTCCACACTGTTCATGTCCACTTTCCACACTGTTCATGTCCAGCCTCCTCACCGTTCATGTCCAGCTTCCTCACCATTCATGTCCAGTCTCCTCACTGTTCATGTCCGGCCTCCTCGTTCTTCATGTCCAGCCTCTTCACCGTTCATGTCCAGCCTCCTCGCTGTTCATGTCCAGCCTCCTCACTTTTCATGTCCAGTCTCTTCACTGTTCATGTCCAGCCTCCTCACTGTTCATGTCCAGCCTCCTCGTTGTTCATGTCCAGTCTCCTCACTGTCCATGACCAGCCTCCTCACTGTTCATGTCCAGCCTCCTCGCTGTTCATGTCCAGCCTCCTCGCTGTTCATATCCAGCCTCCTCGTTGTTCATGTCTAGCCTCCTCGTTGTTCATGTCCAGACTCCTCACCATTCATGTCCAGCCTCCTCACCGTTCATGTCCAGCCTCTTCACCGTTCATGTCCAGCCTCCTCGCTGTTCATGTCCAGCCTCCTCACTGTTCATGTCCAGCCTCCTCTCTGTTCATGTCCAGTCTCCTCACTGTTCATGTCCAGCCTCCTCACTGTTCATGTCCAGCCACCTCGTTGTTCACGTCCAGCCTCCTCACTGTTCATGTCTAGTCCCTTCACTGTTCATGTCCAGCCTCCTCACTGTTCATGTCCAGCCACCTCGTTGTTCATGTCCAGCCTCCTCACTGTTCATGTCCAGCCACCTCGTTGTTCATGTCCAGACTCCTCACCATTCATGTCCAGCCTCCTCACTGTCCATGACCAGCCTCCTCACTGTTCATGTCCAGCCTCCTCGTTGTTCATGTCCAGCCTCCTCACTGTTCATGTCCAGCCTCCTCGTTTTTCATGTCCAGACTCCTCACCGTTCATGTCCAGTCTCCTCACTGTTCATTTCCAGCCTCCTCACTGTTCATATCCAGCCTCCTCGCTGTTCATGTCCAGCCTCCTCACTGTCCATGACCAGCATCCTCACTGTTCATGTACCCCTCCCCTGACCTTGTCTCAGTTGGTTGAACTCAGATTTCTCCAGTTTCCTCATTTCCCCTCCCCCCACCTTGTCTCAGTCGGTTCCCTCAACTCAGCACCGCCCTCCTAACCTGCAATCTTCTTCCTGACCTCTCCGCCCCCACCCCACTCCGGCCTATCACCCTCACCTTGACCTCCTTCCACCTATCACATCTCCATCGCCCCACCCCCAAGTCCCTCCTCCCTACCTTTTATCTTAGCCTGCCTGGCACACTCTCCTCATTCCTGATGAAGGGCTTATGCCCGAAACGTCGAATTTCCTATTCCTGGACCTGCTGTGCTTTAACCAGCAACACATTTTCAACTCCTCACTGTTCATGTCCAGTCTCCTCACTGTTCATGTCCAGCCTCCTCACTGTTCATGTCCAGCCTCCTCACTGTTCATGTTCAGTCTCCTCACTGTTCATGTCCAGTCTCCCCGTTGTTCATGTCCAGCCTCCTCACCGTTCATGTCCAGCCTCCTCACTGTTCATGTCCAGCATCCTCACTGTTCATGTCCAGCCTCCTCACTGTTCAGGTCCAGCCTCCTCGCTGTTCATGACCAGTCTCCTCACTTTTCATGTCCAGTCTCTTCACTGTTCATGTCCAGCCTCCTCACTGTTCATGTCCAGCCACCTCGTTGTTCATGTCCAGTCTCCTCACTGTCCATGACCAGCCTCCTCACTGTTCATGTCCAGCCTCCTCGTTGTTCATGTCCAGTCTCCTCACTGTTCATGTCCAGCCTCCTCACTGTTCATGTCCAGTCTCCTCACTGTCCATGACCAGCCTCCACACTGCTCATGTCCAGTCTCCTCACTGTTCATGTCCAGACTCCTCACTGTTCAGGTCCAGTCTTCTCACTGTTCATGTCCAGCCTCCTCGCTGTTCTTGTCCTGCCTCCTCGCGATTCATGTCCAGCCTCCTGACTGTTCATGTCCGAACTCCTCGCTATTGATGTCCAGCCTCCTCACTGTTCATGACCAGCCTCCACACTGTTCATGTCCACTCTCCACACTGCTCATGTCCAGTCTCCTCACTGTTCATGTCCAGTCTCCTCACTGTTCAGGTCCAGTCTTCTCACTGTTCATGTCCGGTCTCCTCACTGTTCATGTTCAGTCTCCTCACTGTTCAGGTCCAGCCTCCACACTGTTCATGTCCAGCCTCCTCACTGTTCATGTCGAGCCTCCTCACTGTCCATGTCCAGCCTCCTCACTGTTCATGTCCAGCCTCCACACTGTTCATGTCCAGCCTCCTCACCGTTCATGTCCAGCTTCCTCACCGTTCATGTCCAGTCTCCTCACTGTTCATGTCCAGTCTCCTCACTGTTCATGTCCAGCCTCCTCGCTGTTCATGTCCAGTCTCCTCACTGTTCATGTCCAGCCTCCTCGTTGTTCATGTCCAGCCTCCTCACCGTTCATGTCCAGCCTCCTCACCATTCATGTCCAGTCTCCTCACTGTTCATGTCTGGCCTCCTCGTTGTTCATGTCCAGCCTCTTCACCGTTCTTGTCCTGCCTCCTCGCGATTCATGTCCAGCCTCCTCACTGTTCATGTCCGAACTCCTCGCTATTGATGCCCAGCCTCCACACTGTTCATGACCAGCCTCCACACTGTTCATGTCCACTCTCCACACTGCTCATGTCCAGTCTTCTCACTGTTCATGTCCGGTCTCCTCACTGTTCATGTCCAGCCTCCTCACTGTTCATGTCCAGTCTCCTCACTGTTCATGTCCAGCCTCCTCGCTGTTCATGTCCAGTCTCCTCACTGTTCATGTCCAGCCTCCTCGTTGTTCATGTCCAGCCTCCTCACCATTCATGTCCAGTCTCCTCACTGTTCATGTCCGGCCTCCACGTTGTTCATGTCCAGCCTCTTCACCGTTCTTGTCCTGCCTCCTCACGATTCATGTCCAGCCTCCTCACTGTTCATGTCCGAACTCCTCGCTATTGATGTCCAGCCTCCTCACTGTTCATGACCAGCCTCCACACTGTTCATGTCCACTCTCCACACTGCTCATGTCCAGTCTCCTCACTGTTCATGTCCAGTCTCCTCACTGTTCATGTCCGGTCTCCTCACTGTTCATGACCAGCCTCCACACTGTTCAGGTCCAGTCTCCTCACTGTTCATGTCCGGTCTCCTCACTGTTCAGGTCCAGCCTCCACACTGTTCATGTCCAGCCTCCTCACTGTTCATGTCGAGCCTCCTCACTGTCCATGTCCAGCCTCCTCACTGTTCATGACCAGCCTCCACACTGTTCATGTCCACTTTCCACACTGCTCATGTTCAGCCTCCTCACTGTTCATGTCCAGCCTCCTCACCGTTCATGTCCAGCTTCCTCACCGTTCATGTCCAGTCTCCTCACTGTTCATGTCCAGTCTCCTCACTGTTCATGGCCAGCCTCCTTGCTGTTCATGTCCAGTCTCCTCACTGTTCATGTCCAGCCTCCTCGTTGTTCATGTCCAGTCTCCTCACCGTTCATGTCCAGTCTCCTCACTGTTCATGTCCAGTCTCCTCACTGTTCATGTCCAGCCTCCTTGCTGTTCTTGTCCAGTCTCCTCACTGCTCATGTCCAGCCTCCTCACTGTTCATGTCCAGCCTCCTCGTTGTTCATGTCCAGCCTCCTCACCGTTCATGTCCAGCCTCCTCACCATTCATGTCCAGTCTCCTCACTGTTCATGTCCGGCCTCCTCGTTGTTCATGTCCAGCCTCTTCACCGTTCATGTCCAGCCTCCTCACTGTTCATGTCCAGCCTCCTCACTGTTCATGTTCAGTCTCCTCACTGTTCATGTCCAGTCTCCCCGTTGTTCATGTCCAGCCTCCTCACTGTTCATGTCCGAACTCCTCGCTATTGATGTCCAGCCTCCTCACTGTTCATGTCCACTCTCCACACTGCTCATGTCCAGTCTCCTCACTGTTCATGTCCAGTCTCCTCACTGTTCAGGTCCAGTCTCCTCACTGTTCATGTCCGGTCTCCTCACTGTTCATGTCCGGTCTCCTCACTGTTCATGTCCAGTATCCTCACTGTTCAGGTCCAGCCTCCACACTGTTCATGTCCAGCCTCCTCACTGTTCATGTCGTGCCTCCTCACTGTCCATGTCCAGCCTCCTCACTGTTCATGACCAGCCTCCACACTATTCATGTCCACTTTCCACACTGCTCATGTCCAGCCTCCTCACTGTTCATGTCCAGCCTCCACACTGTTCATGTCCAGCTTCCTCACCGTTCATGTCCAGTCTCCTCACTGTTCATGTCCAGTCTCCTCACTGTTCATGTCCAGCCTCCTCGCTGTTCATGTCCAGTTTCTTCACTGTTCATGTCCAGCCTCCTCGTTGTTCATGTCCAGCCTCCTCACCGTTCATGTCCAGTCTCCTCACTGTTCATGTCCGGCCTCCTCGTTGTTCATGTCCAGCCTCTTCACCGTTCTTGTCTTGCCTCCTCGCGATTCATGTCCAGCCTCCTCACTGTTCATGTCCGAACTCCTCGCTATTGATGTCCAGCCTCCTCACTGTTCATGACCAGCCTCCACACTGTTCATGTCCACTCTCCACACTGCTCATGTCCACTCTCCTCACTGTTCATGTCCAGTCGCCCCGTTGTTCATGTCCAGCCTCCTCACCGTTCATGTCCAGCCTCCTCACTGTTCATTTCCCGCCTCCTCACTCTTCATGTCCAGTCTCTTCACTGTTCAGGTCCAGTCTCCTCACTGTTCATGTCCAGCCTCCTCACTGTTCATGTCCGGCCTCCACACTGTTCATGTCCAGCCTCCTCACCGTTCATGACCAGCCTCCTCACAGTTCATGTCCAGCCTCCTCACTGTTCATGTCCAGCCTCCTCGTTGTTCATGTCCAGCCTCCTCACTGTTCATGTCCAGCCTCCTCACTGTTCATGTCCAACCTCCTCACCGTTTATGTCCAGCCTTCTCACTGTTCATGTCCAGCCTCCTCACTGTTCATGTCCAGTCTCCTCACTGTTCATGTTCAGCCTCCTCGTTGTTCATGTCCAGTCTCCTCACTGTTCATGTTCAGCCTCCTCGTTGTTCATGTTCAGTCTCCTCACTGTGAGTAAAAAATGAGGTCTGCAGATGCTGGAGATCACAGCTGAAAATGTGTTGCTGGTTAAAGCACAGCAGGTCAGGCAGCATCTCAGGAATAGGGAATTCGACGTTTCGAGCATTAGCCCTTCATCAGGAATGAGAGAGAGTAGCCAAGCAGGCTAAGATAAAAGGTAGGGAGGAGGGACTTGGGGGAGGGGCGATGGAGGTGGGATAGGTGGAAGGAGGTCAAGGTGTGGGTGATAGGCCAGAGTGGGGTGGGGGCGGAGAGGTCAGTAAGGAGATTGCAGGTTAGGAGGGCGGTGCTGAGTTGAGGGAACCGACTGAGACAAGGTTTGTGGATTTTGGGCAGGAGGTAGAAGCGGGCGGTGCGAGGTTGTGGGACTATGAGGTTGGAGGCGGTGGATGGGAGATCCCCTGAGGTGATGAGGTTATGGATGGTCTGGGAGATGATGGTTTGGTGGTGGCAGGTGGGGTCATGGTCAAGGGGGCGATAAGAGGAGGCATCTGCGAGCTGGCGTTTTGCCTCAGCGGTATAAAGGTCAGTGCGCCAAACTACCACCGCGCCTCCCTTGTCTGCCGGTTTGATGGTGAGGTTTGGATTGGAGCGGAGGGAGTGGAGGGCTGCACGTTCTGAGGGTGAGAGGTTGGATTGGGTGAGAGGGGTGGACATTCATGTCCAGCCTCCTCGTTGTTCATGTCCAGCCACCTCACTGTTCATGTCCGGCCTCCTCGCTGTTCATGTCCAGCCACCTCACTGTTCATGTCCGGCCTCCTCGCTGTTCATGTCCGGCCTCCTCGTTGTTCATGTCCAGCCACCTCACTGTTCAGGTCCAACCTCCTCGCTGTTCATGTCCAGCCTCCTCACTGTTCATGTCCGGCCTCCTCGTTGTTCATGTCCTGCCTCCTCACTGTCCATAACCAGCCTCCTCACTGTTCATGTACCCCTCCCCCGACCTTGTCTCAGTTGGTTGAACTCAGATTTCTCCAGTTTCCTCATTTCCCCTCCCCCCACCTTGTCTCAGTCGGTTCCCTCAACTCAGCACCGCCCTCCTAACCTGCAATCCTCTTCCTGACCTCTCCGCCCCCACCCCACTCCGGCCTATCACCCTCACCTTGACCTCCTTTCACCTATCACATCTCCATCGCCCCACCCCCAAGTCCCTCCTCTCTACCGTTTATCTTAGCCTGCCTGGCACCCTCTCTTCATTCCTGATGAAGGGCTTATGCCCGAAACGTCGAATTTCCTATTCCTGGACCTGCTGTGCTTTAACCAGCAACACATTTTCAACTCCTCACTGTTCATGTCCAGTCTCCCCGTTGTTCATGTCCAGCCTCCTCGCTGTTCAGGTCCAGCCTCCTCGCTGTTCATGACCAGTCTCCTCACTGTTCATGTCCAGTCTCCTCACTGTCCATGACCAGCCTCCTCACTGTTCATGTCCAGCCTCCTCGTTGTTCATGTCCAGTCTCCTCACTGTTCATGTCCAGCCTCCTCACTGTTCATGTCCAGATTCCTCACTGTTCATGTCCAGTCTCCTCACTGTCCATGACCAGCCTCCTCACTGTTCATGTCCAGCCTCCTCGTTGTTCATGTCCAGTCTCCTCACTGTTCATGTCCAGCCTCCACACTGTTCATGTCCAGCCTCCTCACCGTTCATGTCCAGCTTCCTCACCGTTCATGTCCAGTCTCCTCACTGTTCATGTCCAGCCTCCTCGCTGTTCATGTCCAGCCTCCTCGCTGTTCATGTCCGGCCTCCTCACCGTTCATGTCCGGCCTCCTCACTGTTCATGTCCAGCCTCCTCACCGTTCATGTCCGGCCTCCTCGTTGTTCATGTCCAGTCTCCTCACTGTTCATGTCCAGCCTCCACACTGTTCATGTCCAGCCTCCTCACCGTTCATGTCCAGCTTCCTCACCGTTCATGTCCAGTCTCCTCACTGTTCATGTCCAGTCTCCTCACTGTTCATGTCCAGCCTCCTTGCTGTTCATGTCCAGTCTCCTCACTGTTCATGTCCAGCCTCCTTGCTGTTCATGTCCAGTCTCCTCACTGTTCATGTTCAGTCTCCTCACTGTTCATGTCCAGCCTCCTCACCGTTCATGTCCAGCCTCCTCACTGTTCATGTCCAGCCTCCTCGCTGTTCAGGTCCAGCCTCCTCGCTCTTCATGTCCAGTCTCCTCACTTTTCATGTCCAGTCTCTTCACTGTTCATGTCCAGCCTCCTCACTGTTCATGTCCAGCCACCTCGTTGTTCATGTCCAGTCTCCTCACTGTCCATGATCAGCCTCCTCACTGTTCATGTCCAGCCTCCTCGTTGTTCATGTCCAGCCTCCTCACTGTTCATGTCCAGCCTCCTCACTGTTCATGTCCAGCCTCCTCGTTGTTCATGTCCAGACTCCTCACCGTTCATGTCCAGTCTCCTCACTGTTCATGTCCAGCCTCCTCGCTGTTCATGTCCAGCCTCCACGCTGTTCATGTCCGGCCTCCTCACCGTTCATGTCCAGCCTCCTCGCTGTTCATGTCCGGCCTCCTCACTGTTCATGTCCAGCCTTCTCGTTGTTCATGTCCAGACTCCTCACCGTTCATGTCCAGTCTCCTCACTGTTCATGTCCAGCCTCCTCGCTGATCATATCCAGCCTCCTTGCTGTTCTTGTCCTGCCTCCTCGCGATTCATGTCCAGCCTCCTCACTGTTCATGTCCGAACTCCCCGCTATTGATGTCCAGCCTCCTCACTGTTCATGACCAGCCTCCACACTGTTCATGTCCACTCTCCACACTGCTCATGTCCAGTCTCCTCTCTGTTCATGTCCAGCCTCCTCACTGTTCATGACCAGCCTCCACACTGTTCATGTCCACTCTCCACACTGCTCATGTCCAGTCTCCTCTCTGTTCATGTCCAGCCTCCTCACTGTTCATGACCAGCCTCCACACTGTTCAGGTCCAGTCTCCTCACTGTTCATGTCCACTCTCCATACTGCTCATGTCCAGTCTCCACACTGTTCATGTCCACTCTCCACACTGCTCATGTCCAGCCTCCTCACTGTTCATGTCGAGCCTCCTCACTGTTCATGACCAGCCTCCTCGCTGTTCATGTCCAGCCTCCTCACTGTTCATGTCCTGCCTCCTCACCGTTCATGTCCAGTCTCCTCACCTTCCATGTCCAGTCTCCACACTGTTCATGTCCGGCCTCCTCACTGTTCATGTCCAGTCTCCTCACCGTTCATGTGCGGACTCCTCATGTTCATGTCCAGCCTCCTCACCGTTCATGTCCTGCCTCCTCGCTATTCATGTCCAGCCTCTTCACTGTTCATGTCCAGTCTCCTCACTGTTCATGTCCAGTCTCCCCGTTGTTCATGTCCAGCCTCCTCACCGTTCATGTCCAGCCTCCTCACTATTCATGTCCAGTCTCCTCACTGTTCAGGTCCAGCCTCCACACTGTTCAGGTCCAGTCTCCTCACTGTTCAGGTCCAGCCTCCACACTGTTCAGGTCCAGTCTCCTCACTGTTCATGTCCAGCCTCCTCACTGTTCATGTCCAGCCTCCACACTGTTCAGGTCCAGCCTCCACACTGTTCAGGTCCAGTCTCCTCACTGTTCATGTCCAGTCTCCTCACTGTTCATGTCCAGCCTCCACACTGTTCAGGTCCAGTCTCCTCACTGTTCATGTCCAGCCTCCTCACTGTTCATGTCCAGCCTCCACACTGTTCATGTCAAGCCTCCTCACTGTCCATGACCAGCCTCCTCACTGTTCATGTCCAGCCTCCACACTGTTCGTGTCCAGTCTCCTCACTGTTCAGGTCCAGCCTCCACACTGTTCATGTCCAGTCTCCTCACTGTTCATGTCCAGTCTCCTCACTGTCAATGTCCGGCCTCCTCATTGTTCATGTCCAGCCTCCTCGTTGTTCATGTCCAGCCTCCTCGCTGTTCATGTCCAGTCTCCTCACTGTCCATGATCAGCCTCCTCACTGTTCATGTCCAGCCTCCTCGTTGTTCATGTCCAGCCTCCTCACTGTTCATGTCCAGCCTCCTCACTGTTCATGTCCAGCCTCCTCGTTGTTCATGTCCAGACTCCTCACCGTTCATGTCCAGTCTCCTCACTGTTCATGTCCAGCCTCCTCGCTGTTCATGTCCAGCCTCCACGCTGTTCATGTCCGGCCTCCTCACCGTTCATGTCCAGCCTCCTCGCTGTTCATGTCCGGCCTCCTCACTGTTCATGTCCAGCCTTCTCGTTGTTCATGTCCAGACTCCTCACCGTTCATGTCCAGTCTCCTCACTGTTCATGTCCAGCCTCCTCGCTGATCATATCCAGCCTCCTTGCTGTTCTTGTCCTGCCTCCTCGCGATTCATGTCCAGCCTCCTCACTGTTCATGTCCGAACTCCCCGCTATTGATGTCCAGCCTCCTCACTGTTCATGACCAGCCTCCACACTGTTCATGTCCACTCTCCACACTGCTCATGTCCAGTCTCCTCTCTGTTCATGTCCAGCCTCCTCACTGTTCATGACCAGCCTCCACACTGTTCATGTCCACTCTCCACACTGCTCATGTCCAGTCTCCTCTCTGTTCATGTCCAGCCTCCTCACTGTTCATGACCAGCCTCCACACTGTTCAGGTCCAGTCTCCTCACTGTTCATGTCCACTCTCCACACTGCTCATGTCCAGTCTCCACACTGTTCATGTCCACTCTCCACACTGCTCATGTCCAGCCTCCTCACTGTTCATGTCGAGCCTCCTCACTGTTCATGACCAGCCTCCTCGCTGTTCATGTCCAGCCTCCTCACTGTTCATGTCCTGCCTCCTCACCGTTCATGTCCAGTCTCCTCACCTTCCATGTCCAGTCTCCACACTGTTCATGTCCGGCCTCCTCACTGTTCATGTCCAGTCTCCTCACCGTTCATGTGCGGACTCCTCATGTTCATGTCCAGCCTCCTCACCGTTCATGTCCTGCCTCCTCGCTATTCATGTCCAGCCTCTTCACTGTTCATGTCCAGTCTCCTCACTGTTCATGTCCAGTCTCCCCGTTGTTCATGTCCAGCCTCCTCACCGTTCATGTCCAGCCTCCTCACTATTCATGTCCAGTCTCCTCACTGTTCAGGTCCAGCCTCCACACTGTTCAGGTCCAGTCTCCTCACTGTTCAGGTCCAGCCTCCACACTGTTCAGGTCCAGTCTCCTCACTGTTCATGTCCAGCCTCCTCACTGTTCATGTCCAGCCTCCACACTGTTCAGGTCCAGCCTCCACACTGTTCAGGTCCAGTCTCCTCACTGTTCATGTCCAGTCTCCTCACTGTTCATGTCCAGCCTCCACACTGTTCAGGTCCAGTCTCCTCACTGTTCATGTCCAGCCTCCTCACTGTTCATGTCCAGCCTCCACACTGTTCATGTCAAGCCTCCTCACTGTCCATGACCAGCCTCCTCACTGTTCATGTCCAGCCTCCACACTGTTCGTGTCCAGTCTCCTCACTGTTCAGGTCCAGCCTCCACACTGTTCATGTCCAGTCTCCTCACTGTTCATGTCCAGTCTCCTCACTGTCAATGTCCGGCCTCCTCATTGTTCATGTCCAGCCTCCTCGTTGTTCATGTCCAGCCTCCTCGCTGTTCATGTCCAGTCTCCTCACCATTCATGTGCGGACTCCTCACGTTCTTGTCCTGCCTCCTCGCTATTCATGTCCAGCCTCCTCACTGTTCATGTCCTGCCTCCTCACTGTTCATGACCAGCCTCCTCGCTGTTCATGTCCAGCCTCCTCACCGTTCATGTCCAGCCTCCTCACTGTTCATGTCCACTCTCCTCACTGTTCAGGTCCAGCCTCCTCACTGTTCTTGTCCAGCCTCCTCACTATCCATGACCAGCCTCTTCACTGTTCATGTCCGGCCTCTTCACTGTTCATGTCCAGCCTACACACTGTTCATGTCCAGCCTCCTCACTGTCCATGACCTGCCTCTTCACTGTCCATGACCAGCCACCTCACTGTTCAGGTTCAGCCTCCTCACTGTCAATGTCCGGCCTCTTCACTGTTCATGTCCAGCCTCCTCACTGTTCATGTCCAGCCTCCTCGTTGTTCATGTCCAGGCTCCTCGCTGTTCATGTCCTGCCTCCTCGCTGTTTATGTCCAGTGTCCTCACTGTTCATGTGCGGACTCCTCACGTTCATGTCCAGCCTCTTCACTGTTCATGTCCAGTCTCCTCACTGTTCATGTCCAGCCTCCTCGTTGTTCATGTCCAGTCTCCTCACTGTTCATGTCCGGCCTCCTCGTTGTTCATGTCCAGTCTCCTCACTGTTCATGTCCAGCCTCCTCGCTGTTCATGTCCGGCCTCATCACTGTTCATGTCCAGCGTCCTAGTTGTTCATGTCCAGTCTCCTCACCGTTCATGTCCAGCCACCTCACCGTTCATGTCCAGCCTCCTCACTGTTCATGTCCAGCCTCCTCGCTTTTCATGTCCAGCCTCCTCACTGTTCATGTCCAGCCTCCTCGCTTTTCATGTCCAGCCTCCTCACTGTTCATGTCCAGTCTCCTCACTGTTCATGTTCAGCCTCCTCACCGTTCATGTCCAGCCTCCTCACTGTTCATGTCCAGCCTCCTCACTGTCCATGACCAGTCTCCTCACTGTTCATGTCCGGCTTCCTCGTTGTTCATGTCCAGTCTCCTCACTGTTCATGTCCGGCTTCCTCGTTGTTCATGTCCAGTCTCCTCACTGTTCATGTCCAGCCTCCTCACTGTCCATGACCAGCCTCCTCACTGTCCATGACCAGCCTCCTCACTGTTCATGTCCAGCCTCCTCGCTGTTCATGTCCAGTCTCCTCACTGTTCATGTCCAGCCTCCTCACCGTTCATGTCCAGCCTCCTCACTGTTCAGGTCCAGTCTCCTCACTGTTCATGTCCAGCTTCCTCACTGTCCATGTCCAGTCTCCTCACTGTTCATGTCCGGCCTCCTCGTTGTTCATGTCCAGTCTCCTCACCGTTCATGTCCAGCCTCCTCACTGTTCATGTCCAGTCTCCTCACTGTTCATGTCCAGCCTCCTCACTGTTCATGTCCAGTCTCCTCACCATTCATGTCCAGCCTCCTCGCTGTTCATGTCCAGTCTCCTCAGTTTTCATGTCCAGTTTCCTCACTGTTCATGTCCAGCCTCCTCACTGTTCATGTCCAGCCTCCTCACCATTCATGTCCAGCCTCCTCACTGTTCATGTCCAGTCTCCTCACTGTTCATGTCCAGTCTCCTCACCGTTCATGTCCAGCCTCCTCGCTGTTCAGGTCCAACCTCCTCACTGTTCATGTCCGGCCTCCTCACTGTTCATGTCCAGTCTCCTCGTTGTTCATGTCCAACCTCCTCACTGTTCATGTCCAGCCTCCTCACTGTCAGTGTCCGGCCTCCTCACTGTTCATGTCCAGCCTCCTCACTGTTCATGTCCAGCCTCCTCACCGTTCATGTCCAGCCTCTGCACTGTTCATGTCCAGCCTCCTCACTGTCAGTGTCCAGTCTCCTCACTGTCCATGACCAGCCTCCTCGCTGTTCATGTCCAGTCTCCTCACTGTTCATGTCAAGCCTCCTCACTGTCCATGACCAGCCTCCTCACTGTTCATGTCCAGCCTCCTCACTGTCCATGACCAGTCTCCTCACTGTTCATGTCCGGCTTCCTCGTTGTTCATGTCCAGTCTCCTCACCGTTCATGTCCAGCCTCATCGCTGTTCATGTCCAGTCTCCTCACTGTTCATGTCCGGCTTCCTCGTTGTTCATGTCCAGTCTCCTCACTGTTCATGTCCAGCCTCCTCACTGTCCATGACCAGCCTCCTCACTGTCCATGACCAGCCTCCTCACTGTTCATGTCCGGCCTCCTCGTTGTTCATGTCCAGTCTCCTCACCGTTCATGTCCAGCCTCCTCGCTGTTCATGTCCAGTTTCCTCACTGTTCATGTCCAGCCTCCTCACCGTTCATTTCCAGCCTCCTTACTGTTCATGTCCAGTCTCGTCACTGTTCATGTCCAGCCTCCTCACCGTTCATGTCCAGCCTCCTCACTGTTCAGGTCCAGTCTCCTCACTGTTCATGTCCAGCTTCCTCACTGTCCATGACCAGTCTCCTCACTGTTCATGTCCGGCCTCCTCGTTGTTCATGTCCAGTCTCCTCACCGTTCATGTCCAGCCTCCTCACTGTTCATGTCCAGTCTCCTCACTGTTCATGTCCAGCCTCCTCACTGTTCATGTCCAGTCTCCTCACCGTTCATGTCCAGCCTCCTCGCTGTTCATGTCCAGTCTCCTCAGTTTTCATGTCCAGTTTCCTCACTGTTCATGTCCAGCCTCCTCACTGTTCATGTCCAGCCTCCTCACCATTCATGTCCAGCCTCCTCACTGTTCATGTCCAGTCTCCTCACTGTTCATGTCCAGTCTCCTCACCGTTCATGTCCAGCCTTCTCGCTGTTCAGGTCCAACCTCCTCACTGTTCATGTCCGGCCTCCTCACTGTTCATGTCCAGTCTCCTCGTTGTTCATGTCCAGCCTCCTCACTGTTCATGTCCAGCCTCCTCACTGTCAGTGTCCGGCCTCCTCACTGTTCATGTCCAGCCTCCTCACTGTTCATGTCCAGCCCCCTCACCGTTCATGTCCAGCCTCTGCACTGTTCATGTCCAGCCTCCTCACTGTCAGTGTCCAGTCTCCTCACTGTCCATGACCAGCCTCCTCGCTGTTCATGTCCAGTCTCCTCACTGTTCATGCGAAGCCTCCTCACTCTCAGTGTCCGGTCTCTTCACTGTTCATGTCCGAACTCCTCACTGTTCAGGTCCAGCCTCCTCACTGTTCATGTCTAGTCTCCTCACTGTTCATGTCCAGCCTCCTCACTGTTCATGTCCAGCCTCCTCACTGTTCATGACCAGCCTCCACACTGTTCAGGTCCAGTCTCCTCACTGTTCATGTCCACTCTCCACACTGTTCATGTCGAGCCTCCTCACTGTTCATGTCCAGTCTCCACACTGTTCATGTCCACTCTCCACACTGCTCATGTCCAGCCTCCTCACTGTTCATGTCCAGCTTCCTCACTGTCCATGACCAGTCTCCTCACTGTTCATGTCCGGCCTCCTCGTTGTTCATGTCCAGTCTCCTCACCGTTCATGTCCAGCCTCCTCACTGTTCATGTCCAGTCTCCTCACTGTTCATGTCCAGCCTCCTCACTGTTCATGTCCAGTCTCCTCACCGTTCATGTCCAGCCTCCTCGCTATTCATGTCCAGTCTCCTCAGTTTTCATGTCCAGTTTCCTCACTGTTCATGTCCAGCCTCCTCACTGTTCATGTCCAGCCTCCTCACCATTCATGTCCAGCCTCCTCACTGTTCATGTCCAGTCTCCTCACTGTTCATGTCCAGTCTCCTCACCGTTCATGTCCAGCCTCCTCGCTGTTCAGGTCCAACCTCCTCACTGTTCATGTCCGGCCTCCTCACTGTTCATGTCCAGTCTCCTCGTTGTTCATGTCCAGCCTCCTCACTGTTCATGTCCAGCCTCCTCACTGTCAGTGTCCAGCCTCCTCACTGTTCATGTCCAGTCTCCACACTGTTCATGTCCTGCCTCCTCGCTATTCATGTCCGGCCTCCTCACTGTTCATGTCCAGCCTCCTCACCGTTCATTTCCAGCCTCCTTACTGTTCATGTCCAGTCTCCTCACTGTTCATGTCCAGCCTCCTCACCGTTCATGTCCAGCCTCCTCACTGTTCATGTCCAGCCTCCTCACTGTCCATGACCAGTCTCCTCACTGTTCATGTCTGGCTTCCTCGTTGTTCATGTCCAGTCTCCTCACTGTTCATGTCCGGCTTCCTCGTTGTTCATGTCCAGTCTCCTCACTGTTCATGTCCAGCCTCCTCACTGTCCATGACCAGCCTCCTCACTGTCCATGACCAGCCTCCTCACTGTTCATGTCCAGCCTCCTCGCTGTTCATGTCCAGTCTCCTCACTGTTCATGTCCAGCCTCCTCACCGTTCATTTCCAGCCTCCTTACTGTTCATGTCCAGTCTCCTCACTGTTCATGTCCAGCCTCCTCACCGTTCATGTCCAGTCTCCTCACTCTTCATGTCCAGTCTCTTCACTGTTCAGGTCCAGTCTCCTCACTGTTCATGTCCAGCCTCCTCGTTGTTCATGTCCAGCCACCTCACTGTTCATGTCCGGCCTCCTCGCTGTTCATGTCCAGCCACCTCACTGTTCATGTCCGGCCTCCTCGCTGTTCATGTCCGGCCTCCTCGTTGTTCATGTCCAGCCACCTCACTGTTCAGGTCCAACCTCCTCGCTGTTCATGTCCAGACTCCTCACCGTTCATGTCCAGTCTCCTCACTGTTCATGTCCAGACTCCTCACTGTTCATGTCCGGCCTCCTCGTTGTTCAGGTCCAACCTCCTCGTTGTTCATGTCCAGCCACCTCACTGTTCATGTCCAGTCTCCTCACTGTTCATGTCCAACTTCCTCGCTGTTCATGTCCTGCTTCCTCACCGTTCATGTCCAGCCTCCTCGTTGTTCATGTCCAGTCTCCTCACTGTTCATGTCCAGTCTCCTCACTGTTCATGTCCAGTCTCCTCACTGTTCATGTCCTGCCTCCTCGCTGTTCATGTCCTGCCTCCTCGCCGTTCATGTCCAGCCTCCTCACTGTTCAGGTCCAGCCTCCTCGTTGTTCATGTCCAGTCTCCTCACTGTTCATGTCCAGTCTCCTCACTGTTCATGTCCAGTCTCCTCACTGTTCATGTCCTGCCTCCTCGCTGTTCATGTCCTGCCTCCTCGCCGTTCATGTCCAGCCTCCTCACTGTCCATAACCAGCCTCCTCACTGTTCATGTACCCCTCCCCCGACCTTGTCTCAGTTGGTTGAACTCAGATTTCTCCAGTTTCCTCATTTCCCCTCCCCCCACCTTGTCTCAGTCGGTTCCCTCAACTCAGCACCGCCCTCCTAACCTGCAATCTTCTTCCTGACCTCTCCGCCCCCACCCCACTCCGGCCTATCACCCTCACCTTGACCTCCTTCCACCTATCACATCTCCATCGCCCCACCCCCAAGTCCCTCCTCCCTACCGTTTATCTTAGCCTGCCTGGCACCCTCTCCTCATTCCTGATGAAGGGCTTATGCCCGAAACGTCGAATTTCCTATTCCTGGACCTGCTGTGCTTTAACCAGCAACACATTTTCAACTCCTCACTGTTCATGTCCAGCCTCCTCACTGTTCAGGTCCAGCCTCCTCGCTGTTCATGACCAGTCTCCTCACTTTTCATGTCCAGTCTCCTCACTGTCCATGACCAGCCTCCTCACTGTTCATGTCCAGCCTCCTCGTTGTTCATGTCCAGTCTCCTCACTGTTCATGTCCAGCCTCCACACTGTTCATGTCCAGATTCCTCACTGTTCATGTCCAGTCTCCTCACTGTCCATGACCAGCCTCCTCACTGTTCATGTCCAGCCTCCTCGTTGTTCATGTCCAGTCTCCTCACTGTTCATGTCCAGCCTCCACACTGTTCATGTCCAGCCTCCTCACCGTTCATGTCCAGCTTCCTCACCGTTCATGTCCAGTCTCCTCACTGTTCATGTCCAGTCTCCTCACTGTTCATGTCCAGCCTCCTCGCTGTTCATGTCCAGCCTCCTCGCTGTTCATGTCCGGCGTCCTCACCGTTCATGTCCGGCCTCCTCACTGTTCATGTCCAGCCTCCTCACCGTTCATGTCCGGCCTCCTCGTTGTTCATGTCCAGTCTCCTCACTGTTCATGTCCAGCCTCCACACTGTTCATGTCCAGCCTCCTCACCGTTCATGTCCAGCTTCCTCACCGTTCATGTCCAGTCTCCTCACTGTTCATGTCCAGTCTCCTCACTGTTCATGTCCAGCCTCCTTGCTGTTCATGTCCAGTCTCCTCACTGTTCATGTCCAGCCTCCTCGCTGTTCATGTTCAGTCTCCTCACTGTTCATGTCCAGCCTCCTCACCATTCATGTCCAGCCTCCTCACTGTTCATGTCCAGCCTCCTCACTGTTCAGGTCCAGCCTCCTCGCTCTTCATGTCCAGTCTCCTCACTTTTCATGTCCAGTCTCTTCACTGTTCTTGTCCAGCCTCCTCACTGTTCATGTCCAGCCACCTCGTTGTTCATGTCCAGTCTCCTCACTGTCCATGATCAGCCTCCTCACTGTTCATGTCCAGCCTCCTCGTTGTTCATGTCCAGCCTCCTCACTGTTCATGTCCAGCCTCCTCACTGTTCATGTCCAGCCTCCTCGTTGTTCATGTCCAGACTCCTCACCGTTCATGTCCAGTCTCCTCACTGTTCATGTCCAGCCTCCTCGCTGTTCATGTCCAGCCTCCACGCTGTTCATGTCCGGCCTCCTCACCGTTCATGTCCAGCCTCCTCGCTGTTCATGTCCGGCCTCCTCACTGTTCATGTCCAGCCTTCTCGTTGTTCATGTCCAGACTCCTCACCGTTCATGTCCAGTCTCCTCACTGTTCATGTCCAGCCTCCTCGCTGATCATATCCAGCCTCCTTGCTGTTCTTGTCCTGCCTCCTCGCGATTCATGTCCAGCCTCCTCACTGTTCATGTCCGAACTCCCCGCTATTGATGTCCAGCCTCCTCACTGTTCATGACCAGCCTCCACACTGTTCATGTCCACTCTCCACACTGCTCATGTCCAGTCTCCTCTCTGTTCATGTCCAGCCTCCTCACTGTTCATGACCAGCCTCCACACTGTTCATGTCCACTCTCCACACTGCTCATGTCCAGTCTCCTCTCTGTTCATGTCCAGCCTCCTCACTGTTCATGACCAGCCTCCACACTGTTCAGGTCCAGTCTCCTCACTGTTCATGTCCACTCTCCACACTGCTCATGTCCAGTCTCCACACTGTTCATGTCCACTCTCCACACTGCTCATGTCCAGCCTCCTCACTGTTCATGTCGAGCCTCCTCACTGTTCATGACCAGCCTCCTCGCTGTTCATGTCCAGCCTCCTCACTGTTCATGTCCTGCCTCCTCACCGTTCATGTCCAGTCTCCTCACCTTCCATGTCCAGTCTCCACACTGTTCATGTCCGGCCTCCTCACTGTTCATGTCCAGTCTCCTCACCGTTCATGTGCGGACTCCTCATGTTCATGTCCAGCCTCCTCACCGTTCATGTCCTGCCTCCTCGCTATTCATGTCCAGCCTCTTCACTGTTCATGTCCAGTCTCCTCACTGTTCATGTCCAGTCTCCCCGTTGTTCATGTCCAGCCTCCTCACCGTTCATGTCCAGCCTCCTCACTATTCATGTCCAGTCTCCTCACTGTTCAGGTCCAGCCTCCACACTGTTCAGGTCCAGTCTCCTCACTGTTCAGGTCCAGCCTCCACACTGTTCAGGTCCAGTCTCCTCACTGTTCATGTCCAGCCTCCTCACTGTTCATGTCCAGCCTCCACACTGTTCAGGTCCAGCCTCCACACTGTTCAGGTCCAGTCTCCTCACTGTTCATGTCCAGTCTCCTCACTGTTCATGTCCAGCCTCCACACTGTTCAGGTCCAGTCTCCTCACTGTTCATGTCCAGCCTCCTCACTGTTCATGTCCAGCCTCCACACTGTTCATGTCAAGCCTCCTCACTGTCCATGACCAGCCTCCTCACTGTTCATGTCCAGCCTCCACACTGTTCGTGTCCAGTCTCCTCACTGTTCAGGTCCAGCCTCCACACTGTTCATGTCCAGTCTCCTCACTGTTCATGTCCAGTCTCCTCACTGTCAATGTCCAGCCTCCTCGCTGTTCATGTCCAGTCTCCTCACCATTCATGTGCGGACTCCTCACGTTCTTGTCCTGCCTCCTCGCTATTCATGTCCAGCCTCCTCACTGTTCATGTCCAGCCTCCTCACTGTTCATGTCCAGCCTCCACACTGTTCATGTCAAGCCTCCTCACTGTCCATGACCAGCCTCCTCACTGTTCATGTCCAGCCTCCACACTGTTCGTGTCCAGTCTCCTCACTGTTCAGGTCCAGCCTCCACACTGTTCATGTCCAGTCTCCTCACTGTTCATGTCCAGTCTCCTCACTGTCAATGTCCGGCCTCCTCATTGTTCATGTCCAGCCTCCTCGTTGTTCATGTCCAGCCTCCTCGCTGTTCATGTCCAGTCTCCTCACCATTCATGTGCGGACTCCTCACGTTCTTGTCCTGCCTCCTCGCTATTCATGTCCAGCCTCCTCACTGTTCATGTCCTGCCTCCTCACTGTTCATGACCAGCCTCCTCGCTGTTCATGTCCAGCCTCCTCACCGTTCATGTCCAGCCTCCTCACTGTTCATGTCCACTCTCCTCACTGTTCAGGTCCAGCCTCCTCACTGTTCTTGTCCAGCCTCCTCACTATCCATGACCAGCCTCTTCACTGTTCATGTCCGGCCTCTTCACTGTTCATGTCCAGCCTACACACTGTTCATGTCCAGCCTCCTCACTGTCCATGACCTGCCTCTTCACTGTCCATGACCAGCCACCTCACTGTTCAGGTCCAGCCTCCTCACTGTCAATGTCCGGCCTCTTCACTGTTCATGTCCAGCCTCCTCACTGTTCATGTCCAGCCTCCTCGTTGTTCATGTCCAGCCTCCTCGCTGTTCATGTCCTGCCTCCTCGCTGTTTATGTCCAGTGTCCTCACTGTTCATGTGCGGACTCCTCACGTTCATGACCAGCCTCTTCACTGTTCATGTCCAGTCTCCTCACTGTTCATGTCCAGCCTCCTCGTTGTTCATGTCCAGTCTCCTCACTGTTCATGTCCGGCCTCTTCGTTGTTCATGTCCAGTCTCCTCACTGTTCATGTCCAGCCTCCTCGCTGTTCATGTCCGGCCTCATCACTGTTCATGTCCAGCGTCCTAGTTGTTCATGTCCAGTCTCCTCACTGTTCATGTCCAGCCACCTCACCGTTCATGTCCAGCCTCCTCGCTTTTCATGTCCAGTTTCCTCACTATTCATGTCCAGCCTCCTCACTGTTCATGTCCAGTCTCCTCACTGTTCATGTCCAGCCTCCTCACCGTTCATGTCCAGCCTCCTCACTGTTCATGTCCAGCCTCCTCACTGTCCATGACCAGTCTCCTCACTGTTCATGTCCGGCTTCCTCGTTGTTCATGTCCAGTCTCCTCACTGTTCATGTCCGGCTTCCTCGTTGTTCATGTCCAGTCTCCTCACTGTTCATGTCCAGCCTCCTCACTGTCCATGACCAGCCTCCTCACTGTCCATGACCAGCCTCCTCACTGTTCATGTCCAGCCTCCTCGCTGTTCATGTCCAGTCTCCTCACTGTTCATGTCCAGCCTCCTCACCGTTCATTTCCAGCCTCCTTACTGTTCATGTCCAGTCTCCTCACTGTTCATGTCCAGCCTCCTCACCGTTCATGTCCAGCCTCCTCACTGTTCAGGTCCAGTCTCCTCACTGTTCATGTCCAGCTTCCTCACTGTCCATGACCAGTCTCCTCACTGTTCATGTCCGGCCTCCTCGTTGTTCATGTCCAGTCTCCTCACCGTTCATGTCCAGCCTCCTCACTGTTCATGTCCAGTCTCCTCACTGTTCATGTCCAGCCTCCTCACTGTTCATGTCCAGTCTCCTCACCGTTCATGTCCAGCCTCCTCGCTGTTCATGTCCAGTCTCCTCAGTTTTCATGTCCAGTTTCCTCACTGTTCATGTCCAGCCTCCTCACTGTTCATGTCCAGCCTCCTCACCATTCATGTCCAGCCTCCTCACTGTTCATGTCCAGTCTCCTCACTGTTCATGTCCAGTCTCCTCACCGTTCATGTCCAGCCTCCTCGCTGTTCAGGTCCAACCTCCTCACTGTTCATGTCCGGCCTCCTCACTGTTCATGTCCAGTCTCCTCGTTGTTCATGTCCAGCCTCCTCACTGTTCATGTCCAGCCTCCTCACTGTCAGTGTCCGGCCTCCTCACTGTTCATGTCCAGCCTCCTCACTGTTCATGTCCAGCCTCCTCACCGTTCATGTCCAGCCTCTGCACTGTTCATGTCCAGCCTCCTCACTGTCAGTGTCCAGTCTCCTCACTGTCCATGACCAGCCTCCTCGCTGTTCATGTCCAGTCTCCTCACTGTTCATGTCAAGCCTCCTCACTGTCCATGACCAGCCTCCTCACTGTTCATGTCCAGCCTCCTCACTGTCCATGACCAGTCTCCTCACTGTTCATGTCCGGCTTCCTCGTTGTTCATGTCCAGTCTCCTCACCGTTCATGTCCAGCCTCATCGCTGTTCATGTCCAGTCTCCTCACTGTTCATGTCCGGCTTCCTCGTTGTTCATGTCCAGTCTCCTCACTGTTCATGTCCAGCCTCCTCACTGTCCATGACCAGCCTCCTCACTGTCCATGACCAGCCTCCTCACGGTTCATGTCCAGTCTCCTAACTGTTCAGGTCTAGCCTCCTCACTGTTCATGTCCAGTCTCCTCGCTGTTCATGTCCAGCCTCCTCACTGTTCATGTCCAGTATCCTCACCGTTCATGTCCGGACTCCTCACTGTTCATGTCCAGTGTCCTCACCGTTCATGACCAGCCTCCTCACTGTTCATGTCCACTCTCCACACTGTTCACGTCCAGCCTCCCCACTGTTCATGTCCACTCTCCACACTGTTCATGTCCAGTCTCCTCGCTGTTCATGTCCAGCCTCCTCACTGTTCATGTCCAGTATCCTCACCGTTCATGTCCGGACTCCTCACTGTTCATGTCCAGTGTCCTCACCGTTCATGACCAGCCTCCACACTGTTCATGTCCACTCTCCACACTGTTCACGTCCAGCCTCCTCACTGTTCATGTCCAGCCTCCTCACTGTTCATGTCCAGATTCCTCACTGTTCATGTCCAGTCTCCTCACTGTCCATGACCAGCCTCCTCACTGTTCATGTCCAGCCTCCTCGTTGTTCATGTCCAGTCTCCTCACTGTTCATGTCCAGCCTCCACACTGTTCATGTCGAGCCTCCTCACTGTTCATGTCCAGTCTCCACACTGTTCATGTCCACTCTCCACACTGCTCATGTCCAGCCTCCTCACTGTTCATGTCCAGCTTCCTCACTGTCCATGACCAGTCTCCTCACTGTTCATGTCCGGCCTCCTCGTTGTTCATGTCCAGTCTCCTCACCGTTCATGTCCAGCCTCCTCACTGTTCATGTCCAGTCTCCTCACTGTTCATGTCCAGCCTCCTCACTGTTCATGTCCAGTCTCCTCACCGTTCATGTCCAGCCTCCTCGCTGTTCATGTCCAGTCTCCTCAGTTTTCATGTCCAGTTTCCTCACTGTTCATGTCCAGCCTCCTCACTGTTCATGTCCAGCCTCCTCACCATTCATGTCCAGCCTCCTCACTGTTCATGTCCAGTCTCCTCACTGTTCATGTCCAGTCTCCTCACCGTTCATGTCCAGCCTTCTCGCTGTTCAGGTCCAACCTCCTCACTGTTCATGTCCGGCCTCCTCACTGTTCATGTCCAGTCTCCTCGTTGTTCATGTCCAGCCTCCTCACTGTTCATGTCCAGCCTCCTCACTGTCAGTGTCCGGCCTCCTCACTGTTCATGTCCAGCCTCCTCACTGTTCATGTCCAGCCTCCTCACCGTTCATGTCCAGCCTCTGCACTGTTCATGTCCAGCCTCCTCACTGTCAGTGTCCAGTCTCCTCACTGTCCATGACCAGCCTCCTCGCTGTTCATGTCCAGTCTCCTCACTGTTCATGCGAAGCCTCCTCACTCTCAGTGTCCGGTCTCTTCACTGTTCATGTCCGAACTCCTCACTGTTCAGGTCCAGCCTCCTCACTGTTCATGTCTAGTCTCCTCACTGTTCATGTCCAGCCTCCTCACTGTTCATGTCCAGCCTCCTCACTGTTCATGACCAGCCTCCACACTGTTCAGGTCCAGTCTCCTCACTGTTCATGTCCACTCTCCACACTGTTCATGTCGAGCCTCCTCACTGTTCATGTCCAGTCTCCACACTGTTCATGTCCACTCTCCACACTGCTCATGTCCAGCCTCCTCACTGTTCATGTCCAGCTTCCTCACTGTCCATGACCAGTCTCCTCACTGTTCATGTCCGGCCTCCTCGGTGTTCATGTCCAGTCTCCTCACCGTTCATGTCCAGCCTCCTCACTGTTCATGTCCAGTCTCCTCACTGTTCATGTCCAGCCTCCTCACTGTTCATGTCCAGTCTCCTCACCGTTCATGTCCAGCCTCCTCGCTATTCATGTCCAGTCTCCTCAGTTTTCATGTCCAGTTTCCTCACTGTTCATGTCCAGCCTCCTCACTGTTCATGTCCAGCCTCCTCACCATTCATGTCCAGTCTCCTCACTGTTCATGTCCAGTCTCCTCACCGTTCATGTCCAGTCTCCTCACCGTTCATGTCCAGCCTCCTCGCTGTTCAGGTCCAACCTCCTCACTGTTCATGTCCGGCCTCCTCACTGTTCATGTCCAGTCTCCTCGTTGTTCATGTCCAGCCTCCTCACTGTTCATGTCCAGCCTCCTCACTGTCAGTGTCCAGCCTCCTCACTGTTCATGTCCAGTCTCCACACTGTTCATGTCCTGCCTCCTCGCTATTCATGTCCGGCCTCCTCACTGTTCATGTCCAGCCTCCTCACCGTTCATTTCCAGCCTCCTTACTGTTCATGTCCAGTCTCCTCACTGTTCATGTCCAGCCTCCTCACCGTTCATGTCCAGCCTCCTCACTGTTCATGTCCAGCCTCCTCACTGTCCATGACCAGTCTCCTCACTGTTCATGTCTGGCTTCCTCGTTGTTCATGTCCAGTCTCCTCACTGTTCATGTCCGGCTTCCTCGTTGTTCATGTCCAGTCTCCTCACTGTTCATGTCCAGCCTCCTCACTGTCCATGACCAGCCTCCTCACTGTCCATGACCAGCCTCCTCACTGTCCATGTCCAGTCTCCTCACTGTTCATGTCCAGCCTCCTCACCGTTCATTTCCAGCCTCCTTACTGTTCATGTCCAGTCTCCTCACTGTTCATGTCCAGCCTCCTCACCGTTCATGTCCAGCCTCCTCACTCTTCATGTCCAGTCTCTTCACTGTTCAGGTCCAGTCTCCTCACTGTTCATGTCCAGCCTCCTCGTTGTTCATGTCCAGCCACCTCACTGTTCATGTCCGGCCTCCTCGCTGTTCATGTCCAGCCACCTCACTGTTCATGTCCGGCCTCCTCGCTGTTCATGTCCGGCCTCCTCGTTGTTCATGTCCAGCCACCTCACTGTTCAGGTCCAACCTCCTCGCTGTTCATGTCCAGACTCCTCACCGTTCATGTCCAGTCTCCTCACTGTTCATGTCCAGACTCCTCACTGTTCATGTCCGGCCTCCTCGTTGTTCAGGTCCAACCTCCTCGTTGTTCATGTCCAGCCACCTCACTGTTCATGTCCAGTCTCCTCACTGTTCATGTCCAACTTCCTCGCTGTTCATGTCCTGCTTCCTCACCGTTCATGTCCAGCCTCCTCGTTGTTCATGTCCAGTCTCCTCACTGTTCGTGTCCAGTCTCCTCACTGTTCAGGTCCAGCCTCCTCACTGTTCATGTCCTGCCTCCTCGCCGTTCATGTCCTGCCTCCTCACTGTCCATAACCAGCCTCCTCACTGTTCATGTACCCCTCCCCCGACCTTGTCTCAGTTGGTTGAACTCAGATTTCTCCAGTTTCCTCATTTCCCCTCCCCCTCACCTTGTCTCAGTCGGTTCCCTCAACTCAGCACCGCCCTCCTAACCTGCAATCTTCTTCCTGACCTCTCCGCCCCCACCCCACTCCGGCCTATCACCCTCACCTTGACCTCCTTCCACCTATCACATCTCCATCGCCCCACCCCCAAGTCCCTCCTCCCTACCTTTTATCTTAGCCTGCCTGGCACCCTCTCCTCATTCCTGATGAAGGGCTTATGCCCGAAACGTCGAATTTCCTATTCCTGGACCTGCTGTGCTTTAACCAGCAACACATTTTCAACTCCTCACTGTTCATGTCCAGCATCCTCACTGTTCATGTCCAGCATCCTCACTGTTCATGTCCAGCCTCCTCACTGTTCATGTCCAGATTCCTCACTGTTCATGTCCAGTCTCCTCACTGTCCATGACCAGCCTCCTCACTGTTCATGTCCAGCCTCCTCGTTGTTCATGTCCAGTCTCCTCACTGTTCATGTCCAGCCTCCACACTGTTCATGTCCAGCCTCCTCACTGTTCATGTCCAGTCTCCTCACTGTCCATGACCAGCCTCCTCGTTGTTCATGTCCAGCCTCCACACTGTTCATGTCCAGCCTCCTCGTTGTTCATGTCCAGTCTCCTCACTGTTCATGTCCAGCCTCCTCGTTGTTCATGTCCAGTCTCCTCACTGTCCATGACCAGCCTCCTCACTGTTCATGTCCAGCCTCCTCGTTGTTCATGTCCAGCCTCCACACTGTTCATGTCCAGCCTCCTCGTTGTTCATGTCCAGTCTCCTCACTGTTCATGTCCAGCCTCCTCGTTGTTCATGTCCAGTCTCCTCACTGTTCATGTCCAGCCTCCACACTGTTCATGTCCAGCCTCCTCACCGTTCATGTCCAGCTTCCTCACCGTTCATGTCCAGTCTCCTCACTGTTCATGTCCAGTCTCCTCACTGTTCATGTCCAGCCTCCTCGCTGTTCATGTCCAGCCTCCTCGCTGTTCATGTCCGGCCTCCTCACCGTTCATGTCCGGCCTCCTCACTGTTCATGTCCAGCCTCCTCACCGTTCATGTCCGGCCTCCTCGTTGTTCATGTCCAGTCTCCTCACTGTTCATGTCCAGCCTCCACACTGTTCATGTCCAGCCTCCTCACCGTTCATGTCCAGCTTCCTCACCGTTCATGTCCAGTCTCCTCACTGTTCATGTCCAGTCTCCTCGCTGTTCATGTTCAGTCTCCTCACTGTTCATGTCCAGCCTCCTCACCGTTCATGTCCAGCCTCCTCACTGTTCATGTCCAGCCTCCTCGCTGTTCAGGTCCAGCCTCCTCGCTCTTCATGTCCAGTCTCCTCACTTTTCATGTCCAGTCTCTTCACTGTTCTTGTCCAGCCTCCTCACTGTTCATGTCCAGCCACCTCGTTGTTCATGTCCAGTCTCCTCACTGTCCATGATCAGCCTCCTCACTGTTCATGTCCAGCCTCCTCGTTGTTCATGTCCAGCCTCCTCACTGTTCATGTCCAGCCTCCTCACTGTTCATGTCCAGCCTCCTCGTTGTTCATGTCCAGACTCCTCACCGTTCATGTCCAGTCTCCTCACTGTTCATGTCCAGCCTCCTCGCTGTTCATGTCCAGCCTCCACGCTGTTCATGTCCGGCCTCCTCACCGTTCATGTCCAGCCTCCTCGCTGTTCATGTCCGGCCTCCTCACTGTTCATGTCCAGCCTTCTCGTTGTTCATGTCCAGACTCCTCACCGTTCATGTCCAGTCTCCTCACTGTTCATGTCCAGCCTCCTCGCTGATCATATCCAGCCTCCTTGCTGTTCTTGTCCTGCCTCCTCGCGATTCATGTCCAGCCTCCTCACTGTTCATGTCCGAACTCCCCGCTATTGATGTCCAGCCTCCTCACTGTTCATGACCAGCCTCCACACTGTTCATGTCCACTCTCCACACTGCTCATGTCCAGTCTCCTCTCTGTTCATGTCCAGCCTCCTCACTGTTCATGACCAGCCTCCACACTGTTCATGTCCACTCTCCACACTGCTCATGTCCAGTCTCCTCTCTGTTCATGTCCAGCCTCCTCACTGTTCATGACCAGCCTCCACACTGTTCAGGTCCAGTCTCCTCACTGTTCATGTCCACTCTCCACACTGCTCATGTCCAGTCTCCGCACTGTTCATGTCCACTCTCCACACTGCTCATGTCCAGCCTCCTCACTGTTCATGTCGAGCCTCCTCACTGTTCATGACCAGCCTCCTCGCTGTTCATGTCCAGCCTCCTCACTGTTCATGTCCTGCCTCCTCACCGTTCATGTCCAGTCTCCTCACCTTCCATGTCCAGTCTCCACACTGTTCTTGTCCGGCCTCCTCACTGTTCATGTCCAGTCTCCTCACCGTTCATGTGCGGACTCCTCATGTTCATGTCCAGCCTCCTCACCGTTCATGTCCTGCCTCCTCGCTATTCATGTCCAGCCTCTTCACTGTTCATGTCCAGTCTCCTCACTGTTCATGTCCAGTCTCCCCGTTGTTCATGTCCAGCCTCCTCACCGTTCAGGTCCAGCCTCCACACTGTTCAGGTCCAGTCTCCTCACTGTTCATGTCCAGCCTCCTCACTGTTCATGTCCAGCCTCCACACTGTTCAGGTCCAGCCTCCACACTGTTCAGGTCCAGTCTCCTCACTGTTCATGTCCAGTCTCCTCACTGTTCATGTCCAGCCTCCACACTGTTCAGGTCCAGTCTCCTCACTGTTCATGTCCAGCCTCCTCACTGTTCATGTCCAGCCTCCACACTGTTCATGTCAAGCCTCCTCACTGTCCATGACCAGCCTCCTCACTGTTCATGTCCAGCCTCCACACTGTTCGTGTCCAGTCTCCTCACTGTTCAGGTCCAGCCTCCACACTGTTCATGTCCAGTCTCCTCACTGTTCATGTCCAGTCTCCTCACTGTCAATGTCCAGCCTCCTCGCTGTTCATGTCCAGTCTCCTCACCATTCATGTGCGGACTCCTCACGTTCTTGTCCTGCCTCCTCGCTATTCATGTCCAGCCTCCTCACTGTTCATGTCCAGCCTCCTCACTGTTCATGTCCAGCCTCCACACTGTTCATGTCAAGCCTCCTCACTGTCCATGACCAGCCTCCTCACTGTTCATGTCCAGCCTCCACACTGTTCGTGTCCAGTCTCCTCACTGTTCAGGTCCAGCCTCCACACTGTTCATGTCCAGTCTCCTCACTGTTCATGTCCAGTCTCCTCACTGTCAATGTCCGGCCTCCTCATTGTTCATGTCCAGCCTCCTCGTTGTTCATGTCCAGCCTCCTCGCTGTTCATGTCCAGTCTCCTCACCATTCATGTGTGGACTCCTCACGTTCTTGTCCTGCCTCCTCGCTATTCATGTCCAGCCTCCTCACTGTTCATGTCCTGCCTCCTCACTGTTCATGACCAGCCTCCTCGCTGTTCATGTCCAGCCTCCTCACCGTTCATGTCCAGCCTCCTCACTGTTCATGTCCACTCTCCTCACTGTTCAGGTCCAGCCTCCTCACTGTTCTTGTCCAGCCTCCTCACTATCCATGACCAGCCTCTTCACTGTTCATGTCCGGCCTCTTCACTGTTCATGTCCAGCCTACACACTGTTCATGTCCAGCCTCCTCACTATCCATGACCTGCCTCTTCACTGTCCATGACCAGCCACCTCACTGTTCAGGTCCAGCCTCCTCACTGTCAATGTCCGGCCTCTTCACTGTTCATGTCCAGCCTCCTCACTGTTCATGTCCAGCCTCCTCGTTGTTCATGTCCAGCCTCCTCGCTGTTCATGTCCTGCCTCCTCGCTGTTTATGTCCAGTGTCCTCACTGTTCATGTGCGGACTCCTCACGTTCATGACCAGCCTCTTCACTGTTCATGTCCAGTCTCCTCACTGTTCATGTCCAGCCTCCTCGTTGTTCATGTCCAGTCTCCTCACTGTTCATGTCCGGCCTCTTCGTTGTTCATGTCCAGTCTCCTCACTGTTCATGTCCAGCCTCCTCGCTGTTCATGTCCGGCCTCATCACTGTTCATGTCCAGCGTCCTAGTTGTTCATGTCCAGCCTCCTCACTGTTCATGTCCAGTCACCACACTGTTCATGTCCAGCCTCCTCACTGTTCATGTCCAGTCTCCACACTGTCAATGTCCGGCCTCTTCACTGTTCATGTCCAGTCTCCTCACTGTTCATGTCCGGACTCATCACCGTTCATGTCCAGTCTCCTCACCGTTCATGTCCAGCCTCCTCACTGTTCATGTCCACTCTCCACACTGTTCATGTCCAGTCTCCTCACTGTCCATGACCAGCCTCCTCACTGTTCATGTCCACTCTCCTCACTGTTCATGTCCAGCCTCCTCGTTGTTCATGTCCAGTCTCCTCACTGTTCATGTCCAGCCTCCTCACCGCTCATGTCCAGTCTCCACACTGTTCATGTCCTGCCTCCTCGCTATTCATGTCCGGCCTCCTCACTGTTCATGTCCAGTCTCCTCACTGTTCATGTCCAGCCACCTCACCGTTCATGTCCGGACTCCTCACTATTTATGTCCAGCCTCCTCACTGTTCATGTCCAGCCTCCTCACCGTTCATGTCCAGTCTCCTCACCTTCCATGTCCAGTCTCCACACTGTTCATGTCCGGCCTCCTCGCTATTCATGTCCGGCCTCCTCACTGTTCATGTCCAGTCTCCTCACTGTTCATGTCCAGCCTCCTCACCGTTCATGTCCAGCCTCCTCACCGTCCATGTCCTGCCTCCTCACCGTTCATGTCCAGTCTCCTCACCTTCCATGTCCAGTCTCCACAGTGTTCATGTCCAGCCTCCTCGCTATTCATGTCCGGCCTCCTCACTGTTCATGTCCAGCCTCCTCACTGTTCATGTCCAGTCTCCTCACCGTTCATGTCCAGTCTCCTCACTGTTCATGTCCACTCTCCACACTGTTCATGTCCAGTCTCCTCACTGTTCATGTCCAGCCTCCGCGTTGTTCATGTCCAGCCTCCTCACTGTTCATGTCCGGACTCCTCACTATTCATGTCCAGCCTCCTCACTGTTCATGTTCAGCCTCCTCACTGTTCATGTCCGGCCTCCTCACTGTTCATGTCCAGTCTCCTCACTGTTCATGTCCAGCCTCCTCACTGTTGATGTCCTGCCTCCTCGCTTTTCATGTCCAGCCTCCTCACTGTTCATGTCCAGTCTCCACACTGTTCATGTCCGGCCTCCTCACTGTTCATGTCCAGTCTCCTCACTGTTCATGTCCAGCCTCCTCACCGTTCATGTCCAGTCTCCACACTGTTCATGTCCAGTCTCCTCACAGTTCATGTCCAGTCTCCACACTGTTCATGTCCTGCCTCTTCACTGTTCATGTCCAGTCTCCTCACCGTTCATGTCCAGTCTCCACACTGTTCATGTCCTGCCTCCTCGCTATTCATGTCCGGCCTCCTCACTGTTCATTTCCAGTCTCCTCACTGTTCATGTCCAGCCTCCTCACTATTCATGTCCAGTCTCCACACTGTTCATGTCCAGCCTCCTCACTGTTCATGTCCAGCCTCCTCACCGTTCATGTCCAGCGTCCTCACTGTTCATGTCCAGTCTCCTCACTGTCAATGTCCGGCCTCTTCACTGTTCATGTCCAGTCTCCTCACCGTTCATGTCCAGCCTCCGCGTTGTTCATGTCTAGCCTCCTCACTGTTCATGTCCGGACTCCTCACTATTCGTGTCCAGCCTCCTCACCGTTCATGTCCAGCCACCTAACCGTTCATGTCCGGACTCCTGACTATTCATGTCCAGCCTCCTCACTGTTCATGTCCAGCCTCCTCACCGTTCATGTCCAGTCTCCTCACCTTCCATGTCCAGTCTCCACACTGTTCATGTCCAGCCTCCTCGCTATTCATGTCCGGCCTCCTCACTGTTCATGTCCAGTCTCCTCACTGTTCATTTCCGGTCTCCTCACTGTTCATGTCCTGCCTCCTCACCGTTCATGTCCAGTCTCCTAACTGTTCAGGTCTAGCCTCCTCACTGTTCATGTCCAGCCTCCTCACTGTTCATGTCCAGTATCCTCACCGTTCATGTCCGGACTCCTCACTGTTCATGTCCAGTGTCCTCACTGTTCATGACCAGCCTCCTCACTGTTCATGTCCACTCTCCACACTGTTCACGTCCAGCCTCCTCACTGTTCATGTCCACTCTCCACACTGTTCATGTCCCGTCTCCTCACTGTTCATGTCCACTCTCCTCACTGTCAATGTCCGGCCTTTTCACTGTTCATGTCCAGCCTCCACACTGTTCATGTCCAGCCTCCTCGCTGTTCATGTCCAGCCTCCTCGTTGTTCATGTCCAGACTCCTCACTGTTCATGTCCAGCCCCCTCACTGTCAATGTCCAGTCTCCTCACTGTTCATGTCCTGCCTCCTCGCTATTCATGTCCAGTCTCCTCACTGTTCATGTCCTGCCTCCTCGCTATTCATGTCCGGCCTCCACACTGTTCATGTCCAGTCTCCTCACTGTTCATGACCAGTCTCCTCACTGTTCAGGTCCAGCCTCCTCACTGTCAATGTCCGGCCTCTTCACTGTTCATGTCCAGTCTCCACGCTGTTTATGTCCAGCCTCCTCGCTATTCATGTCCTGCCTCCTCGCTTTTCATGTCCAGTCTCCTCACCTTCCATGTCCAGTCTCCACACTGTTCATGTCCAGCCTCCTCGCTATTCATGTCCGGCCTCCTCACTGTTCATGTCCGGCCTCCTCACTGTTCATGTCCAGTCTCCTCACTGTTCATGTCCAGTCTCCTCACGGTTCATGTCCAGTCTCCTCACTGTTCATGTCCAGTCTCCTCACTGTTCATGTCCAGCCTCCTCACTGTTCATGTCCAGTCTCCTCACTGTTCATGTCCAGTCTCCTCACTGTTCATGTCCAGCCTCCGCGTTGTTCATGTCCAGCCTCCTCACTGTTCATGTCCGGACTCCTCACTATTCATGTCCGGCCTCCTCACTGTTCATGTTCAGCCTCCTCACTGTTCATGTCCGGCCTCCTCACTGTTCATGTCCAGTCTCCTCACTGTTCAGGTCCAGCCTCCTCACTGTCAATGTCCGGCCTCTTCACTGTTCATGTCCAGTCTCCTCACTGTTCATGTCCGGACTCATCACCGTTCATGTCCAGCCTCCTCACTGTTCATGTCCAGTCTCCTCACTGTTCAGGTCCAGCCTCCTCACTGTCAATGTCCGGCCTCTTCACTGTTCATGTCCAGTCTCCTCACTGTTCATGTCCGGACTCATCACCGTTCATGTCCAGTCTCCTCACCGTTCATGTCCAGTCTCCTCACTGTTCATGTCCAGCCTCCACACTGTTCATGTCCTGCCTCCTCGCTTTTCATGTCCAGCCTCCTCACTGTTCATGTCCAGTCTCCACACTGTTCATGTCCTGCCTCCTCGCTATTCATGTCCGGCCTCCTCACTGTTCATGTCCAGTCTCCTCACCTTCCATGTCCAGTCTCCACACTGTTCATGTCCAGCCTCCTCGCTATTCATGTCCGGCCTCCTCACTGTTCATGTCCAGCCTCCTCACTGTTCATGTCCAGCCTCCTCACTGTTCATGTCCAGTCTCCTCACCGTTCATGTCCAGTCTCCTCACTGTTCATGTCCAGTCTCCTCACTGTTCATGTCCACTCTCCACACTGTTCATGTCCAGTCTCCTCACTGTTCATGTCCAGCCTCCGCGTTGTTCATGTCCAGCCTCCTCACTGTTCATGTCCGGACTCCTCACTATTCATGTCCAGCCTCCTCACTGTTCATGTTCAGCCTCCTCACTGTTCATGTCCGGCCTCCTCACTGTTCATGTCCAGTCTCCTCACTGTTCAGGTCCAGCCTCCTCACTGTCAATGTCCGGCCTCCTAACTGTTGATGTCCTGCCTCCTCGCTTTTCATGTCCAGCCTCCTCACTGTTCATGTCCAGTCTCCACACTGTTCATGTCCTGCCTCCTCACTATTCATGTCCGGCCTCCTCACTGTTCATGTCCAGTCTCCTCACTGTTCATGTCCAGCCTCCTCACTGTTCATGTCCAGTCTCCACACTGTTCATGTCCAGCCTCCTCACTGTTCATGTCCAGCCTCCTCACTGTTCATGTCCAGTCTCCACACTGTTCATGTCCAGCCTCCTCACTGTTCATGTCCAGTCTCCTCACTGTTCAGGTCCAGCCTCCTCACTGTCAATGTCCGGCCTCTTCACTGTTCATGTCCAGTCTCCTCACTGTTCATGTCCGGACTCATCACCGTTCATGTCCAGTCTCCTCACCGTTCATGTCCAGTCTCCACACTGTTCATGTCCAGCCTCCTCGCTATTCATGTCCGGCCTCCTCACTGTTCATGTCCAGCCTCCTCACTGTTCATGTCCGGACTCCTCACTATTCATGTCCAGCCTCCTCACTGTTCATGTTCAGCCTCCTCACTGTTCATGTCCGGCCTCCTCACTGTTCATGTCCAGTCTCCTCACTGTTCATGTCCAGCCTCCTCACTGTTCATGTCCAGCCTCCTCACTGTTCATGTCCAGTCTCCTCACCGTTCATGTCCAGTCTCCTCACAGTTCATGTCCAGTCTCCTCACTGTTCATGTCCAGTCTCCTCACTGTTCATGTCCAGTCTCCACACTGTTCATGTCCTGCCTCCTCACTATTCATGTCCGGCCTCCTCACTGTTCATGTCCAGTCTCCTCACTGTTCATGTCCAGCCTCCTCACTGTTCATGTCCAGTCTCCACACTGTTCATGTCCAGCCTCCTCACTGTTCATGTCCAGCCTCCTCACTGTTCATGTCCAGTCTCCACACTGTTCATGTCCAGCCTCCTCACTGTTCATGTCCAGTCTCCTCACTGTTCAGGTCCAGCCTCCTCACTGTCAATGTCCGGCCTCTTCACTGTTCATGTCCAGTCTCCTCACTGTTCATGTCCGGACTCATCACCGTTCATGTCCAGTCTCCTCACCGTTCATGTCCAGTCTCCACACTGTTCATGTCCTGCCTCCTCGCTATTCATGTCCGGCCTCCTCACTGTTCATGTCCAGTCTCCTCACTGTTCATGTCCAGCCTCCTCACTGTTCATGTCCAGTCTCCACACTGTTCATGTCCAGCCTCCTCACTGTTCATGTCCAGTCTGCTCACTGTTCAGGTCCAGCCTCCTCACTGTCAATGTCCGGCCTCTTCACTGTTCATGTCCAGTCTCCTCACTGTTCATGTCCGGACTCATCACCGTTCATGTCCAGTCTCCTCACCGTTCATGTCCAGCCTCCTCACTGTTCATGTCCAGTCTCCACACTGTTCATGTCCTGCCTCCTCGCTATTCATGTCCGGCCTCCTCACTGTTCATGTCCAGTCTCCTCACTGTTCATGTCCAGCCACCTCACCGTTCATGTCCGGACTCCTCACTATTCATGTCCAGCCTCCTCACTGTTCATGTCCAGTCTTCTCACCTTCCATGTCCAGTCTCCACACTGTTCATGTCCGGCCTCCTCGCTATTCATGTCCGGCCTCCTCACTGTTCTAGTCCAGTCTCCTCACTGTTCATGTCCAGCCTCCTCACCGTTCATGTCCAGCCTCCTCACCGTTCATGTCCTGCCTCCTCACCTTCCATGTCCAGTCTCCACACTGTTCATGTCCAGCCTCCTCGCTATTCACGTCCAGCCTCCTCACTGTTCATGTCCAGTCTCCTCACTGTTCAGGTCCAGCCTCCTCACTGTCAATGTCCGGCCTCTTCACTGTTCATGTCCAGTCTCCTCACTGTTCATGTCCGGACTCATCACCGTTCATGTCCAGCCTCCTCACTGTTCATGTCCACTCTCCACACTGTTCATGTCCAGTCTCCTCACTGTCCATGACCAGCCTCCTCACTGTTCATGTCCACTCTCCTCACTGTTCATGTCCAGCCTCCTCGTTGTTCATGTCCAGTCTCCTCACTGTTCATGTCCAGCCTCCTCACTGTTCATGTCCACTCTCCTCACTGTTCATGTCCTGCCTCCTCGCTATTCATGTCCGGCCTCCTCACTGTTCATGTCCAGTCTCCTCACTGTTCATGTCCAGCCACCTCACCATTCATGTCCGGACTCCTCACTATTCATGTCCAGCCTCCTCACTGTTCATGTCCAGCCTCCTCACCGTTCATGTCCAGTCTCCTCACCATCCATGTCCAGTCTCCACACTGTTCATGTCCGGCCTCCTCGCTATTCATGTCCGGCCTCCTCACTGTTCATGTCCAGTCTCCTCACTGTTCATGTCCAGTCTCCTCACTGTTCATGTCCAGCCTCCTCACCGTTCATGTCCAGCCTCCTCACCGTCCATGTCCTGCCTCCTCGCCGTTCATGTCCAGTCTCCTCACCTTCCATGTCCAGTCTCCACACTGTTCATGTCCAGCCTCCTCGCTATTCATGTCCGGCCTCCTCACTGTTCATGTCCAGCCTCCTCACTGTTCATGTCCAGTCTCCTCACCGTTCATGTCCAGTCTCCTCACTGTTCATGTCCAGTCTCCTCACTGTTCATGTCCACTCTCCACACTGTTCATGTCCAGTCTCCTCACTGTTCATGTCCAGCCTCCGCGTTGTTCATGTCCAGCCTCCTCACTGTTCATGTCCGGACTCCTCACTATTCATGTCCAGCCTCCTCACTGTTCATGTTCAGCCTCCTCACTGTTCATGTCCGGCCTCCTCACTGTTCATGTCCAGTCTCCTCACTGTTCATGTCCAGCCTCCTCACTGTTCATGTCCAGCCTCCTCACTGTTCATGTCCAGTCTCCTCACCGTTCATGTCCAGTCTCCTCACAGTTCATGTCCAGTCTCCTCACTGTTCATGTCCAGTCTCCACACTGTTCATGTCCTGCCTCCTCACTATTCATGTCCGGCCTCCTCACTGTTCATGTCCAGTCTCCTCACTGTTCATGTCCAGCCTCCTCACTGTTCATGTCCAGTCTCCACACTGTTCATGTCCAGCCTCCTCACTGTTCATGTCCAGCCTCCTCACTGTTCATGTCCAGTCTCCACACTGTTCATGTCCAGCCTCCTCACTGTTCATGTCCAGTCTCCTCACTGTTCAGGTCCAGCCTCCTCACTGTCAATGTCCGGCCTCTTCACTGTTCATGTCCAGTCTCCTCACTGTTCATGTCCGGACTCATCACCGTTCATGTCCAGTCTCCTCACCGTTCATGTCCAGTCTCCACACTGTTCATGTCCTGCCTCCTCGCTATTCATGTCCGGCCTCCTCACTGTTCATGTCCAGACTCCTCACTGTTCATGTCCAGCCTCCTCACTGTTCATGTCCAGTCTCCACACTGTTCATGTCCAGCCTCCTCACTGTTCATGTCCAGTCTGCTCACTGTTCAGGTCCAGCCTCCTCACTGTCAATGTCCGGCCTCTTCACTGTTCATGTCCAGTCTCCCCACTGTTCATGTCCGGACTCATCACCGTTCATGTCCAGTCTCCTCACCGTTCATGTCCAGCCTCCTCACTGTTCATGTCCAGTCTCCACACTGTTCATGTCCTGCCTCCTCGCTATTCATGTCCGGCCTCCTCACTGTTCATGTCCAGTCTCCTCACTGTTCATGTCCAGCCACCTCACCGTTCATGTCCGGACTCCTCACTATTCATGTCCAGCCTCCTCACTGTTCATGTCCAGCCTCCTCACCGTTCATGTCCAGTCTCCTCACCTTCCATGTCCAGTCTCCACACTGTTCATGTCCGGCCTCCTCGCTATTCATGTCCGGCCTCCTCACTGTTCATGTCCAGTCTCCTCACTGTTCATGTCCAGCCTCCTCACCGTTCATGTCCAGCCTCCTCACCGTTCATGTCCTGCCTCCTCACCGTTCATGTCCAGTCTCCTCAACTTCCATGTCCAGTCTCCACACTGTTCATGTCCAGCCTCCTCGCTATTCATGTCCGGCCTCCTCACTGTTCATGTCCAGCCTCCTCACTGTTCATGTCCAGTCTCCTCACCGTTCATGTCCAGTCTCCTCACTGTTCATGTCCAGTCTCCTCACTGTTCATGTCCACTCTCCACACTGTTCATGTCCAGTCTCCTCACTGTTCATGTCCAGCCTCCGCGTTGTTCATGTCCAGCCTCCTCACTGTTCATGTCCGGACTCCTCACTATTCATGTCCAGCCTCCTCACTGTTCATGTTCAGCCTCCTCACTGTTCATGTCCGGCCTCCTCACTGTTCATGTCCAGTCTCCTCACTTTTCATGTCCAGCCTCCTCACTGTTCATGTCCAGTCTCCTCACTGTTCAGGTCCAGCCTCCTCACTGTCAATGTCCGGCCTCCTAACTGTTGATGTCCTGCCTCCTCGCTTTTCATGTCCAGCCTCCTCACTGTTCATGTCCAGTCTCCACACTGTTCATGTCCTGCCTCCTCGCTATTCATGTCCGGCCTCCTCACTGTTCATGTCCAGTCTCCTCACTGTTCATGTCCAGCCTCCTCACTGTTCATGTCCAGTCTCCACACTGTTCATGTCCAGCCTCCTCACTGTTCATGTCCAGTCTCCTCACTGTTCAGGTCCAGCCTCCTCACTGTCAATGTCCGGCCTCTTCACTGCTCATGTCCAGTCTCCTCACTGTTCATGTCCGGACTCATCACCGTTCATGTCCAGTCTCCTCACCGTTCATGTCCAGCCTCCTCACTGTTCATGTCCACTCTCCACACTGTTCATGTCCAGTCTCCTCACTGTCCATGACCAGCCTCCTCACTGTTCATGTCCAGCCTCCTTGTTGTTCATGTCCAGTCTCCTCACTGTTCATGTCCAGCCTCCTCACTGTTCATGTCCAGCCTCCTCACCGTTCATGTCCAGCCTCTTCACTGTTCATGTCCAGTCTCCTCACTGTTCAGGTCCAGCCTCCTCACTGTCAATGTCCGGCCTCTTCACTGTTCATGTCCAGTCTCCTCACTGTTCATGTCCGGACTCATCACCGTTCATGTTCAGTCTCCTCACCGTTCATGTCCAGCCTCCTCACTGTTCATGTCCACTCTCCACACTGTTCATGTCCAGCCTCCTCGCTGTTAATGTCCAGTCTCCTCACTTTTCATGTCCAGTCTCCTCACTGTTCAGGTCCAGCCTCCTCACTGTCATGTCCGGCCTCTTCACTGTTCATGTCCAGTCTCCTCACCGTTCATGTCCAGCCTCCGCGTTGTTCATGTCCAGCCTCCTCACTGTTCATGTCCGGACTCCTCACTATTCATGTCCAGCCTCCTCACTGTTCATGTTCAGCCTCCTCACTGTTCATGTCCGGCCTCCTCACTGTTCATGTCCAGTCTCCTCACTTTTCATGTCCAGCCTCCTCACTGTTCATGTCCAGTCTCCTCACTGTTCAGGTCCAGCCTCCTCACTGTCAATGTCCGGCCTCCTAACTGTTGATGTCCTGCCTCCTCGCTTTTCATGTCCAGCCTCCTCACTGTTCATGTCCAGTCTCCACACTGTTCATGTCCTGCCTCCTCGCTATTCATGTCCAGTCTCCTCACTGTTCATGTCCAGCCTCCTCACTGTTCATGTCCAGTCTCCACACTGTTCATGTCCAGCCTCCTCACTGTTCATGTCCAGTCTCCTCACTGTTCAGGTCCAGCCTCCTCACTGTCATGTCCGGCCTCTTCACTGCTCATGTCCAGTCTCCTCACTGTTCATGTCCAGTCTCCACACTGTTCATGTCCAGCCTCCTCACTGTTCGTGTCCAGCCTCCTCACCGTTCATGTCCAGCCACCTCACCGTTCATGTCCGGACTCCTCACTATTCATGTCCAGCCTCCTCACTGTTCATGTCCAGCCTCCTCACCGTTCATGTCCAGTCTCCTCACTGTTCAGGTCCAGCCTCCACACTGTTCATGTCCTGCCTCCTCACCGTTCATGTCCAGCCTCCTCACTGTTCATGTCCGGACTCATCACCGTTCATGTCCAGTCTCCTCACCGTTCATGTCCAGCCTCCTCACTGTTCATGTCCACTCTCCACACTGTTCATGTCCAGTCTCCTCACTGTCCATGTCCAACCTCCTCACTGTTCATGTCCAGCCTCCTTGTTGTTCATGTCCAGTCTCCTCACTGTTCATGTCCAGCCTCCTCACTGTTCATGTCCAGCCTCCTCACCGTTCATGTCCAGCCTCTTCACTGTTCATGTCCAGTCTCCTCACTGTTCAGGTCCAGCCTCCTCACTGTCAATGTCCGGCCTCTTCACTGTTCATGTCCAGTCTCCTCACTGTTCATGTCCGGACTCATCACCGTTCATGTCCAGTCTCCTCACCGTTCATGTCCAGCCTCCTCACTGTTCATGTCCACTCTCCACACTGTTCATGTCCAGCCTCCTCGCTGTTAATGTCCAGTCTCCTCACTTTTCATGTCCAGTCTCCTCACTGTTCAGGTCCAGCCTCCTCACTGTCAATGTCCGGCCTCTTCACTGTTCATGTCCAGTCTCCTCACCGTTCATGTCCAGCCTCCGCGTTGTTCATGTCCAGCCTCCTCACTGTTCATGTCCAGCCTCCTCACTGTTCGTGTCCAGCCTCCTCACCGTTCATGTCCAGCCACCTCACCGTTCATGTCCGGACTCCTCACTATTCATGTCCAGCCTCCTCACTGTTCATGTCCAGTCTCCTCACTGTCAATGTCCGGCCTCTTCACTGTTCATGTCCAGTCTCCTCACCGTTCATGTCCAGCCTCCGCGTTGTTCATGTCCAGCCTCCTCACTGTTCATGTCCAGCCACCTCACCGTTCATGTCCGGACTCCTCACTATTCATGTCCAGCCTCCTCACTGTTCATGTCCAGCCTCCTCACCGTTCATGTCCAGTCTCCTCACCTTCCATGTCCAGTCTCCACACTGTTCATGTCCAGCCTCCTCGCTATTCATGTCCGGCCTCCTCACTGTTCATGTCCAGTCTCCTCACTGTTCATTTCCGGTCTCCTCACTGTTCATGTCCAGCCTCCTCACCGTTCATGTCCAGCCTCCTCACCGTTCATGTCCTGCCTCCTCACCGTTCATGTCCAGTCACCTCACCTTCCATGTCCAGTCTCCACACTGTTCATGTCCAGCCTCATCGCTATTCATGTCCGGCCTCCTCACTGTTCATGTCCAGTCTCCTAACTGTTCAGGTCTAGCCTCCTCACTGTTCATGTCCAGCCTCCTCACTGTTCATGTCCAGTATCCTCACCGTTCATGTCCGGACTCCTAACTGTTCATGTCCAGTGTCCTCACTGTTCATGACCAGCCTCCTCACTGTTCATGTCCACTCTCCACACTGTTCACGTCCAGCCTCCTCACTGTTCATGTCCACTCTCCACACTGTTCATGTCCCGTCTCCTCACTGTTCATGTCCACTCTCCTCACTGTCAATGTCCGGCCTTTTCACTGTTCATGTCCAGCCTCCACACTGTTCATGTCCAGCCTCCTCGCTGTTCATGTCCAGCCTCCTCGTTGTTCATGTCCAGATCCTCACTGTTCATGTCCAGCCTCCTCACTGTCAATGTCCAGTCTCCTCACTGTTCATGTCCTGCCTCCTCGCTATTCATGTCCAGTCTCCTCACTGTTCATGTCCTGCCTCCTCGCTATTCATGTCCGGCCTCCACACTGTTCATGTCCAGTCTCCTCACTGTTCATGACCAGTCTCCTCACTGTTCAGGTCCAGCCTCCTCACTGTCATGTCCGGCCTCTTCACTGTTCATGTCCAGTCTCCACACTGTTCATGTCCTGCCTCCTCGCTATTCATGTCCTGCCTCCTCACCGTTCATGTCCAGTCTCCTCACCTTCCATGTCCAGTCTCCACACTGTTCATGTCCAGCCTCCTCGCTATTCATGTCCGGCCTCCTCACTGTTCATGTCCAGCCTCCTCACTGTTCATGTCCAGTCTCCTCACTGTTCATGTCCAGTCTCCTCACGGTTCATGTCCAGTCTCCTCACTGTTCATGTCCAGTCTCCTCACTGTTCATGTCCAGCCTCCTCACTGTTCATGTCCAGTCTCCTCACTGTTCATGTCCAGTCTCCTCACTGTTCATGTCCAGCCTCCGCGTTGTTCATGTCCAGCCTCCTCACTGTTCATGTCCGGACTCCTCACTATTCATGTTCAGCCTCCTCACTGTTCATGTCCGGCCTCCTCACTGTTCATGTCCAGTCTCCTCACTGTTCAGGTCCAGCCTCCTCACTGTCAATGTCCGGCCTCCTAACTGTTGATGTCCTGCCTCCTCGCTATTCATGTCCAGCCTCCTCACTGTTCATGTCCAGTCTCCACACTGTTCATGTCCTGCCTCCTCGCTATTCATGTCCGGCCTCCTCACTGTTCATGTCCAGTCTCCTCACTGTTCATGTCCAGCCTCCTCACTGTTCATGTCCAGTCTCCACACTGTTCATGTCCAGCCTCCTCACTGTTCATGTCCAGTCTCCTCACTGTTCAGGTCCAGCCTCCTCACTGTCAATGTCCGGCCTCTTCACTGTTCATGTCCAGTCTCCTCACTGTTCATGTCCGGACTCATCACCGTTCATGTCCAGTCTCCTCACCGTTCATGTCCAGCCTCCTCACTGTTCATGTCCACTCTCCACACTGTTCATGTCCAGTCTCCTCACTGTCCATGACCAGCCTCCTCACTGTTCATGTCCACTCTCCTCACTGTTCATGTCCAGCCTCCTCGTTGTTCATGTCCAGTCTCCTCACTGTTCATGTCCAGCCTCCTCACCGTTCATGTCCAGTCTCCACACTGTTCATGTCCTGCCTCCTCGCTATTCATGTCCGGCCTCCTCACTGTTCATGTCCAGTCTCCTCACTGTTCATGTCCAGCCACCTCACCGTTCATGTCCGGACTCCTCACTATTCATGTCCAGCCTCCTCACTGTTCATGTCCAGCCTCCTCACCGTTCATGTCCAGTCTCCTCACCTTCCATGTCCAGTCTCCACACTGTTCATGTCCGGCCTCCTCGCTATTCATGTCCGGCCTCCTCACTGTTCATGTCCAGTCTCCTCACTGTTCATGTCCAGTCTCCTCACTGTTCATGTCCAGCCTCCTCACCGTTCATGTCCAGCCTCCTCACCGTCCATGTCCTGCCTCCTCACCGTTCATGTCCAGTCTCCTCACCTTCCATGTCCAGTCTCCACACTGTTCATGTCCAGTCTCCTCACCGTTCATGTCCAGTCTCCTCACTGTTCATGTCCAGTCTCCTCACTATTCATGTCCAGTCTCCTCACTGTTCATGTCCACTCTCCACACTGTTCATGTCCAGTCTCCTCACTGTTCATGTCCAGCCTCCGCGTTGTTCATGTCCAGCCTCCTCACTGTTCATGTCCGGACTCCTCACTATTCATGTCCAGCCTCCTCACTGTTCATGTTCAGCCTCCTCACTGTTCATGTCCGGCCTCCTCACTGTTCATGTCCAGTCTCCTCACTGTTCATGTCCAGCCTCCTCACTGTTCATGTCCAGTCTCCTCACTGTTCAGGTCCTGCCTCCTCACTGTCAATGTCCGGCCTCCTAACTGTTGATGTCCTGCCTCCTCGCTTTTCATGTCCAGCCTCCTCACTGTTCATGTCCAGTCTCCACACTGTTCATGTCCTGCCTCCTCACTATTCATGTCCAGTCTCCTCACTGTTCATGTCCAGCCTCCTCACTGTTCATGTCCAGTCTCCACACTGTTCATGTCCAGCCTCCTCACTGTTCATGTCCAGCCTCCTCACTGTTCATGTCCAGTCTCCACACTGTTCATGTCCAGCCTCCTCACTGTTCATGTCCAGTCTCCTCACTGTTCAGGTCCAGCCTCCTCACTGTCAATGTCCGGCCTCTTCACTGTTCATGTCCAGTCTCCTCACTGTTCATGTCCGGACTCATCACCGTTCATGTCCAGTCTCCTCACCGTTCATGTCCAGTCTCCACACTGTTCATGTCCTGCCTCCTCGCTATTCATGTCCGGCCTCCTCACTGTTCATGTCCAGTCTCCTCACTGTTCATGTCCAGCCTCCTCACTGTTCATGTCCAGTCTCCACACTGTTCATGTCCAGCCTCCTCACTGTTCATGTCCAGTCTGCTCACTGTTCAGGTCCAGCTTCCTCACTGTCAATGTCCGGCCTCTTCACTGTTCATGTCCAGTCTCCTCACCGTTCATGTCCAGCCTCCTCACTGTTCATGTCCACTCTCCACACTGTTCATGTCCAGTCTCCTCACTGTCCATGTCCAGCCTCCTCACTGTTCATGTCCACTCTCCTCACTGGTCATGTCCAGCCTCCTCGTTGTTCATGTCCAGTCTCCTCACTGTTCATGTCCAGCCTCCTCACCGTGCATGTCCAGTCTCCACACTGTTCATGTCCTGCCTCCTCGCTATTCATGTCCGGCCTCCTCACTGTTCATGTCCAGTCTCCTCACTGTTCATGTCCAGTCTCCTCACCTTCCATGTCCAGTCTCCACACTGTTCATGTCCGGCCTCCTCGCTATTCATGTCCGGCCTCCTCACTGTTCATGTCCAGTCTCCTCACTGTTCATGTCCAGTCTCCTCACTGTTCATGTCCAGTCTCCTCACCGTTCATGTCCAGTCTCCTCACTGTTCATGTCCAGTCTCCTCACCGTTCATGTCCACTCTCCACACTGTTCATGTCCAGTCTCCTCACTGTTCATGTCCAGCCTCCACGTTGTTCATGTCCAGCCTCCTCACCGTTCATGTCCAGCCTCCTCACCGTTCATGTCCTGCCTCCTCACCGTTCATGTCCAGTCTCCTCACCTTCCATGTCCAGTCTCCACACTGTTCATGTCCAGCCTCCTCGCTATTCATGTCCGGACTCCTCACTGTTCATGTCCAGCCTCCTCACTGTTCATGTCCAGTCTCCTCACCGTTCATGTCCAGTCTCCTCACTGTTCATGTCCAGTCTCCTCACCGTTCATGTCCACTCTCCACACTGTTCATGTCCAGTCTCCTCACTGTTCATGTCCAGCCTCCACGTTGTTCATGTCCAGCCTCCTCACTGTTCATGTCCGGACTCCTCACTATTCATGTCCAGCCTCCTCACTGTTCATGTTCAGCCTCCTCACTGTTCATGTCCGGCCTCCTCACTGTTCATGTCCAGTCTCCTCACTGTTCATGTCCAGTCTCCTCACTGTTCAGGTCCAGTCTCCTCACTGTTCAGGTCCAGCCTCCTCACTGTCAATGTCCGGCCTCCTCGCTTTTCATGTCCAGCCTCCTCACTGTTCATGTCCAGTCTCCACACTGTTCATGTCCTGCCTCCTCGCTATTCATGTCCGGCCTCCTCACTGGTCATGTCCAGTCTCCTCACTGTTCATGTCCAGCCTCCTCACTGTTCATGTCCAGTCTCCACACTGTTCATGTCCAGCCTCCTCACTGTTCATGTCCAGCCTCCTCACTGTTCATGTCCAGTCTCCACACTGTTCATGTCCAGCCTCCTCACTGTTCATGTCCAGTCTCCTCACTGTTCAGGTCCAGCCTCCTCACTGTCAATGTCCGGCCTCTTCACTGTTCATGTCCAGTCTCCTCACTGTTCATGTCCGGACTCATCACCGTTCATGTCCAGTCTCCTCACCGTTCATGTCCAGCCTCCTCACTGTTCATGTCCACTCTCCACACTGTTCATGTCCAGTCTCCTCACTGTCCATGACCAGCCTCCTCACTGTTCATGTCCAGCCTCCTCGTTGTTCATGTCCAGTCTCCTCACTGTTCATGTCCAGCCTCCTCACTGTTCATGTCCTGCCTCCTCGTTGTTCATGTCCAGTCTCCACACTGTTCATGCCCTGCCTCCTCGCTGTTCATGTCCAGTCTCCACACTGTTCATGTCCAGCCTCCTCACTGTTCATGTCCAGCCTCCTCACCGTTCATGTCCAGCCTCTTCACTGTTCATGTCCAGTCTCCTCACTGTTCAGGTCCAGCCTCCTCACTGTCAATGTCCGGCCTCTTCACTGTTCATGTCCAGTCTCCTCACTGTTCATGTCCGGACTCATCACCGTTCATGTCCAGTCTCCTCACCGTTCATGTCCAGCCTCCTCACTGTTCATGTCCACTCTCCACACTGTTCATGTCCAGCCTCCTCGCTGTTAATGTCCAGTCTCCTCACTTTTCATGTCCAGTCTCCTCACTGTTCAGGTCCAGCCTCCTCACTGTCAATGTCCGGCCTCTTCACTGTTCATGTCCAGTCTCCTCACCGTTCATGTCCAGCCTCCGCGTTGTTCGTGTCCAGCCTCCTCACTGTTCATGTCCGGACTCCTCACTATTCGTGTCCAGCCTCCTCACCGTTCATGTCCAGCCACCTCACCGTTCATGTCCGGACTCCTCACTATTCATGTCCAGCCACCTCACCGTTCATGTCCAGTCTCCTCACTGTTCATGTCCACTCTCCTCACTATTCGTGTCCAGCCACCTCACCGTTCATGTCCGGACTCCTCACTATTCATGTCCAGCCACCTCACCGTTCATGTCCAGTCTCCTCACTGTTCATGTCCACTCTCCTCACTATTCGTGTCCAGCCTCCTCACCGTTCATGTCCAGTCTCCTCACTGTTCATGTCCTGCCTCCTCACCGTTCATGTCCAGTCTCCTCACCTTCCATGTCCAGTCTCCACACTGTTCATGTCCGGCCTCCTCACTGTTCATGTCCAGTCTCCTCACTGTTCATGTCCAGTCTCCTCACTGTTCATGTCCGGCCTCCTCACTGTTCATGTCCAGTCTCCTCACTGTTCATGTCCAGTCTCCACACTGTTCATGTCCGGCCTCCTCACTGTTCATGTCCGGCCTCCTCGCTGTTCATGTCCAGCCTCCTCACCGTTCATGTCCTGCCTCCTCACCTTCCATGTCCAGTCTCCACACTGTTCATGTCCAGCCTCCTCGCTATTCATGTCCGGCCTCCTCACTGTCCATGACCAGCCTCCTCACTGTTCATGTCCAGTCTCCTCACTGTTCATGTCCAGTCTCCTCATTTTTCATGTCCAGTCTCCTCACTGTTCATGTCCAGCCTCCTCACTGTTCATGTCCAGTCTCCTCACTGTTCATGTCCAGCCTCCGCGTTGTTCATGTCCAGCCTCCTCACTGTTCATGTCCAGTCTCCACACTTTTCATGTCCTGCCTCCTCGCTATTCATGTCCTGCCTCCTCACTGTTCATGTCCAGTCTCCTCACCTTCCATGTCCAGTCTCCTCACTGTTCAGGTCCAGCCTCCTCACTGTCAATGTCCGGCCTCCTCGCTTTTCATGTCCAGCCTCCTCACTGTTCATGTCCAGTCTCCACACTGTTCATGTCCTGCCTCCTCGCTATTCATGTCCGGCCTCCTCACTGGTCATGTCCAGTCTCCTCACTGTTCATGTCCAGCCTCCTCACTGTTCATGTCCAGTCTCCACACTGTTCATGTCCAGCCTCCTCACTGTTCATGTCCAGCCTCCTCACTGTTCATGTCCAGTCTCCACACTGTTCATGTCCAGCCTCCTCACTGTTCATGTCCAGTCTCCTCACTGTTCAGGTCCAGCCTCCTCACTGTCAATGTCCGGCCTCTTCACTGTTCATGTCCAGTCTCCTCACTGTTCATGTCCGGACTCATCACCGTTCATGTCCAGTCTCCTCACCGTTCATGTCCAGCCTCCTCACTGTTCATGTCCACTCTCCACACTGTTCATGTCCAGTCTCCTCACTGTCCATGACCAGCCTCCTCACTGTTCATGTCCAGCCTCCTCGTTGTTCATGTCCAGTCTCCTCACTGTTCATGTCCAGCCTCCTCACTGTTCATGTCCTGCCTCCTCGTTGTTCATGTCCAGTCTCCACACTGTTCATGCCCTGCCTCCTCGCTGTTCATGTCCAGTCTCCACACTGTTCATGTCCAGCCTCCTCACTGTTCATGTCCAGCCTCCTCACCGTTCATGTCCAGCCTCTTCACTGTTCATGTCCAGTCTCCTCACTGTTCAGGTCCAGCCTCCTCACTGTCAATGTCCGGCCTCTTCACTGTTCATGTCCAGTCTCCTCACTGTTCATGTCCGGACTCATCACCGTTCATGTCCAGTCTCCTCACCGTTCATGTCCAGCCTCCTCACTGTTCATGTCCACTCTCCACACTGTTCATGTCCAGCCTCCTCGCTGTTAATGTCCAGTCTCCTCACTTTTCATGTCCAGTCTCCTCACTGTTCAGGTCCAGCCTCCTCACTGTCAATGTCCGGCCTCTTCACTGTTCATGTCCAGTCTCCTCACCGTTCATGTCCAGCCTCCGCGTTGTTCGTGTCCAGCCTCCTCACTGTTCATGTCCGGACTCCTCACTATTCGTGTCCAGCCTCCTCACCGTTCATGTCCAGCCACCTCACCGTTCATGTCCGGACTCCTCACTATTCATGTCCAGCCACCTCACCGTTCATGTCCAGTCTCCTCACTGTTCATGTCCACTCTCCTCACTATTCGTGTCCAGCCACCTCACCGTTCATGTCCGGACTCCTCACTATTCATGTCCAGCCACCTCACCGTTCATGTCCAGTCTCCTCACTGTTCATGTCCACTCTCCTCACTATTCGTGTCCAGCCTCCTCACCGTTCATGTCCAGTCTCCTCACTGTTCATGTCCTGCCTCCTCACCGTTCATGTCCAGTCTCCTCACCTTCCATGTCCAGTCTCCACACTGTTCATGTCCGGCCTCCTCACTGTTCATGTCCAGTCTCCTCACTGTTCATGTCCAGTCTCCTCACCGTTCATGTCCAGCCTCCTCACCGTTCATGTCCTGCCTCCTCACCGTTCATGTCCAGTCTCCTCACCTTCCATGTCCAGTCTCCACACTGTTCATGTCCAGCCTCCTCGCTATTCATGTCCGGCCTCCTCACTGTCCATGACCAGCCTCCTCACTGTTCATGTCCAGTCTCCTCACTGTTCATGTCCAGTCTCCTCATTTTTCATGTCCAGTCTCCTCACTGTTCATGTCCAGCCTCCTCACTGTTCATGTCCAGTCTCCTCACTGTTCATGTCCAGCCTCCGCGTTGTTCATGTCCAGCCTCCTCACTGTTCATGTCCAGTCTCCACACTTTTCATGTCCTGCCTCCTCGCTATTCATGTCCTGCCTCCTCACTGTTCATGTCCAGTCTCCTCACCTTCCATGTCCAGTCTCCTCACTGTTCAGGTCCAGCCTCCTCACTGTCAATGTCCGGCCTCCTCGCTTTTCATGTCCAGCCTCCTCACTGTTCATGTCCAGTCTCCACACTGTTCATGTCCTGCCTCCTCGCTATTCATGTCCGGCCTCCTCACTGGTCATGTCCAGTCTCCTCACTGTTCATGTCCAGCCTCCTCACTGTTCATGTCCAGTCTCCACACTGTTCATGTCCAGCCTCCTCACTGTTCATGTCCAGCCTCCTCACTGTTCATGTCCAGTCTCCACACTGTTCATGTCCAGCCTCCTCACTGTTCATGTCCAGTCTCCTCACTGTTCAGGTCCAGCCTCCTCACTGTCAATGTCCGGCCTCTTCACTGTTCATGTCCAGTCTCCTCACTGTTCATGTCCGGACTCATCACCGTTCATGTCCAGTCTCCTCACCGTTCATGTCCAGCCTCCTCACTGTTCATGTCCACTCTCCACACTGTTCATGTCCAGTCTCCTCACTGTCCATGACCAGCCTCCTCACTGTTCATGTCCAGCCTCCTCGTTGTTCATGTCCAGTCTCCTCACTGTTCATGTCCAGCCTCCTCACTGTTCATGTCCTGCCTCCTCGTTGTTCATGTCCAGTCTCCACACTGTTCATGCCCTGCCTCCTCGCTGTTCATGTCCAGTCTCCACACTGTTCATGTCCAGCCTCCTCACTGTTCATGTCCAGCCTCCTCACCGTTCATGTCCAGCCTCTTCACTGTTCATGTCCAGTCTCCTCACTGTTCAGGTCCAGCCTCCTCACTGTCAATGTCCGGCCTCTTCACTGTTCATGTCCAGTCTCCTCACTGTTCATGTCCGGACTCATCACCGTTCATGTCCAGTCTCCTCACCGTTCATGTCCAGCCTCCTCACTGTTCATGTCCACTCTCCACACTGTTCATGTCCAGCCTCCTCGCTGTTAATGTCCAGTCTCCTCACTTTTCATGTCCAGTCTCCTCACTGTTCAGGTCCAGCCTCCTCACTGTCAATGTCCGGCCTCTTCACTGTTCATGTCCAGTCTCCTCACCGTTCATGTCCAGCCTCCGCGTTGTTCGTGTCCAGCCTCCTCACTGTTCATGTCCGGACTCCTCACTATTCGTGTCCAGCCTCCTCACCGTTCATGTCCAGCCACCTCACCGTTCATGTCCGGACTCCTCACTATTCATGTCCAGCCACCTCACCGTTCATGTCCAGTCTCCTCACTGTTCATGTCCACTCTCCTCACTATTCGTGTCCAGCCACCTCACCGTTCATGTCCGGACTCCTCACTATTCATGTCCAGCCACCTCACCGTTCATGTCCAGTCTCCTCACTGTTCATGTCCACTCTCCTCACTATTCGTGTCCAGCCTCCTCACCGTTCATGTCCAGTCTCCTCACTGTTCATGTCCTGCCTCCTCACCGTTCATGTCCAGTCTCCTCACCTTCCATGTCCAGTCTCCACACTGTTCATGTCCGGCCTCCTCACTGTTCATGTCCAGTCTCCTCACTGTTCATGTCCAGTCTCCTCACCGTTCATGTCCAGCCTCCTCGCTATTCATGTCCGGCCTCCTCACTGTCCATGACCAGCCTCCTCACTGTTCATGTCCAGTCTCCTCACTGTTCATGTCCAGTCTCCTCATTTTTCATGTCCAGTCTCCTCACTGTTCATGTCCAGCCTCCTCACTGTTCATGTCCAGTCTCCTCACTGTTCATGTCCAGCCTCCGCGTTGTTCATGTCCAGCCTCCTCACTGTTCATGTCCAGTCTCCACACTTTTCATGTCCTGCCTCCTCGCTATTCATGTCCTGCCTCCTCACTGTTCATGTCCAGTCTCCTCACCTTCCATGTCCAGTCTCCACACTGTTCATGTCCAGCCTCCTCGCTATTCATGTCCGGCCTCCTCACTGTTCATGTCCAGTCTCCTCACCGTTCATGTCCAGCCTCCTCGCTATTCATGTCCGGCCTCCTCACTGTCCATGACCAGCCTCCTCACTGTTCATGTCCAGTCTCCTCACTGTTCATGTCCAGTCTCCTCATTTTTCATGTCCAGTCTCCTCACTGTTCATGTCCAGCCTCCTCACTGTTCATGTCCAGTCTCCTCACTGTTCATGTCCAGCCTCCGCGTTGTTCATGTCCAGCCTCCTCACTGTTCATGTCCAGTCTCCACACTTTTCATGTCCTGCCTCCTCGCTATTCATGTCCTGCCTCCTCACTGTTCATGTCCAGTCTCCTCACCTTCCATGTCCAGTCTCCACACTGTTCATGTCCAGCCTCCTCGCTATTCATGTCCGGCCTCCTCACTGTTCATGTCCAGCCTCCTCACTGTTCATGTCCAGTCTCCTCACGGTTCATGTCCAGTCTCCTCACTGTTCATGTCCAGTCTCCTCACTGTTCATGTCCAGCCTCCTCACTGTTCATGTCCAGTCTCCTCGCTGTTCATGTCCAGTCTCCACACTGTTCATGTCCAGCCTCCTCACTGTTCATGTCCAGCCTCCTCACCGTTCATGTCCAGCCTCTTCACTGTTCATGTCCAGTCTCCTCACTGTTCAGGTCCAGCCTCCTCACTGTCAATGTCCGGCCTCTTCACTGTTCATGTCCAGTCTCCTCACTGTTCATGTCCGGACTCATCACCGTTCATGTCCAGTCTCCTCACCGTTCATGTCCAGCCTCCTCACTGTTCATGTCCACTCTCCACACTGTTCATGTCCAGCCTCCTCGCTGTTAATGTCCAGTCTCCTCACTTTTCATGTCCAGTCTCCTCACTGTTCAGGTCCAGCCTCCTCACTGTCAATGTCCGGCCTCTTCACTGTTCATGTCCAGTCTCCTCACCGTTCATGTCCAGCCTCCGCGTTGTTCGTGTCCAGCCTCCTCACTGTTCATGTCCGGACTCCTCACTATTCGTGTCCAGCCTCCTCACCGTTCATGTCCAGCCACCTCACCGTTCATGTCCGGACTCCTCACTATTCATGTCCAGCCACCTCACCGTTCATGTCCAGTCTCCTCACTGTTCATGTCCACTCTCCTCACTATTCGTGTCCAGCCACCTCACCGTTCATGTCCGGACTCCTCACTATTCATGTCCAGCCACCTCACCGTTCATGTCCAGTCTCCTCACTGTTCATGTCCACTCTCCTCACTATTCGTGTCCAGCCTCCTCACCGTTCATGTCCAGTCTCCTCACTGTTCATGTCCTGCCTCCTCACCGTTCATGTCCAGTCTCCTCACCTTCCATGTCCAGTCTCCACACTGTTCATGTCCGGCCTCCTCACTGTTCATGTCCAGTCTCCTCACTGTTCATGTCCAGTCTCCTCACCGTTCATGTCCAGCCTCCTCGCTATTCATGTCCGGCCTCCTCACTGTCCATGACCAGCCTCCTCACTGTTCATGTCCAGTCTCCTCACTGTTCATGTCCAGTCTCCTCATTTTTCATGTCCAGTCTCCTCACTGTTCATGTCCAGCCTCCTCACTGTTCATGTCCAGTCTCCTCACTGTTCATGTCCAGCCTCCGCGTTGTTCATGTCCAGCCTCCTCACTGTTCATGTCCAGTCTCCACACTTTTCATGTCCTGCCTCCTCGCTATTCATGTCCTGCCTCCTCACTGTTCATGTCCAGTCTCCTCACCTTCCATGTCCAGTCTCCACACTGTTCATGTCCAGCCTCCTCGCTATTCATGTCCGGCCTCCTCACTGTTCATGTCCAGCCTCCTCACTGTTCATGTCCAGTCTCCTCACGGTTCATGTCCAGTCTCCTCACTGTTCATGTCCAGTCTCCTCACTGTTCATGTCCAGCCTCCTCACTGTTCATGTCCAGTCTCCTCACTGTTCATGTCCAGTCTCCACACTGTTCATGTCCAGTCTCCTCACTGTTCATGTCCAGCCTCCGCGTTGTTCATGTCCAGCCTCCTCACTGTTCATGTCCGGACTCCTCACTATTCATGTCCGGCCTGCTCGCTGTTCATGTTCAGCCTCCTCACTGTTCATGTCCGGCCTCCTCACTGTTCATGTCCAGTCTCCTCACTGTTCAGGTCCAGCCTCCTCACTGTCAATGTCCGGCCTCCTAACTGTTGATGTCCTGCCTCCTCGCTTTTCATGTCCAGCCTCCTCACTGTTCATGTCCAGTCTCCACACTGTTCATGTCCTGCCTCCTCGCTATTCATGTCCGGCCTCCTCACTGTTCATGTCCAGTCTCCTCACTGTTCATGTCCAGCCTCCTCACTGTTCATGTCCAGTCTCCACACTGTTCATGTCCAGCCTCCTCACTGTTCATGTCCAGTCTCCTCACTGTTCAGGTCCAGCCTCCTCACTGTCAATGTCCGGCCTCTTCACTGTTCATGTCCAGTCTCCTCACTGTTCATGTCCGGACTCATCACCGTTCATGTCCAGTCTCCTCACCGTTCATGTCCAGCCTCCTCACTGTTCATGTCCACTCTCCACACTGTTCATGTCCAGTCTCCTCACTGTCCATGACCAGCCTCCTCACTGTTCATGTCCAGCCTCCTCGTTGTTCATGTCCAGTCTCCTCACTGTTCATGTCCAGCCTCCTCACCGTTCATGTCCAGTCTCCACACCGTTCATGTCCTGCCTCCTCGCTATTCATGTCCGGCCTCCTCACTGTTCATGTCCAGTCTCCTCACTGTTCATGTCCAGCCACCTCACCGTTCATGTCCGGACTCCTCACTATTCATGTCCAGCCTCCTCACTGTTCATGTCCAGTCTCCTCACTGTTCATGTCCAGCCTCCTCACTGTTCATGTCCAGTCTCCACACTGTTCATGTCCAGCCTTCTCACTGTTCATGTCCAGCCTCCTCACTGTTCATGTCCAGTCTCCACACTGTTCATGTCCAGCCTCCTCACTGTTCATGTCCAGTCTCCTCACTGTTCAGGTCCAGCCTCCTCACTGTCAATGTCCGGCCTCTTCACTGTTCATGTCCAGTCTCCTCACTGTTCATGTCCGGAGTCATCACCGTTCATGTCCAGTCTCCTCACCGTTCAGGTCCAGCCTCCTCACTGTCAATGTCCGGCCTCTTCACTGTTCATGTCCAGCCTCCTCACTGTTTATGTCCGGACTCCTCACTGTTCATGTCCAGCCACCTCACCGTTCATGTCCGGACTCCTCACTGTTCATGTCCAGCCTCCTCACCGTTCATGTCCAGTCTCCTCACTGTTCATGTCCAGCCTCCTCACCGTTCATGTCCAGTCTCCTCACCTTCCATGTCCAGTCTCCACACTGTTCATGTCCGGCCTCCTCACTGTTCATGTCCAGCCTCCTCACCGTTCATGTCCAGTCTCCTCACTGTTCATGTACTGCCTCCTCACCGTTCATGTCCAGTCTCCTCACCTTCCATGTCCAGTCTCCACACTGTTCATGTCCGCCTCCTCACTGTTCATGTCCAGTCTCCTCACTGTTCATGTCCTGCTTCCTCACCGTTCATGTCCAGTCTCCTCACCTTCCATGTCCAGTCTCCACACTGTTCATGTCCAGCCTCCTCGCTATTCATGTCCGGCCTCCTCACTGTTCATGTCCAGCCTCCTCACTGTTCATGTCCAGTCTCCTCACTGTTCATGTCCAGTCTCCTCACTGTTCATGTCCAGCCTCCTCACTGTTCATGTCCAGTCTCCTCACTGTTCATGTCCAGTCTCCTCACTGTTCATGTCCACTCTCCACACTGTTCATGTCCAGTCTCCTCACTGTTCATGTCCAGCCTCCGCGTTGTTCATGTCCAGCCTCCTCACTGTTCATGTCCGGACTCCTCACTATTCATGTCCGGCCTCCTCACTGTTCATGTTCACCCTCCTCACTGTTCATGTCCGGCCTCCTCACTGTTCATGTCCAGTCTCCTCACTGTTCAGGTCCAGCCTTCTCACTGTCAATGTCCGGCCTCCTAACTGTTGATGTCCTGCCTCCTCGCTTTTCATGTCCAGCCTCCTCACTGTTCATGTCCAGTCTCCACACTGTTCATGTCCTGCCTCCTCGCTATTCATGTCCTGCCTCCTCACTGTTCATGTCAAGTCTCCTCACCTTCCATGTCCAGTCTCCACACTGTTCATGTCCAGTCTCCTCACTGTTCATGTCCAGCCTCCTCACTGTTCATGTCCGGACTCCTCACTATTCATGTCCGGCCTCCTCACTGTTCATGTTCAGCCTCCTCACTGTTCATGTCCGGCCTCCTCACTGTTCATGTCCAGTCTCCTCACTGTTCAGGTCCAGCCTCCTCACTGTCAATGTCCGGCCTCCTAACTGTTGATGTCCTGCCTCCTCGCTTTTCATGTCCAGCCTCCTCACTGTTCATGTCCAGTCTCCACACTGTTCATGTCCTGCCTCCTCGCTATTCATGTCCGGCCTCCTCACTGTTCATGTCCAGTCTCCTCACTGTTCATGTCCAGCCTCCTCACTGTTCATGTCCAGTCTCCACACTGTTCATGTCCAGCCTCCTCACTGTTCATGTCCAGTCTCCTCACTGTTCAGGTCCAGCCTCCTCACTGTCAATGTCCGGCCTCTTCACTGTTCATGTCCAGTCTCCTCACTGTTCATGTCCGGACTCATCACCGTTCATGTCCAGTCTCCTCACCGTTCATGTCCAGCCTCCTCACTGTTCATGTCCACTCTCCACACTGTTCATGTCCAGTCTCCTCACTGTCCATGACCAGCCTCCTCACTGTTCATGTCCAGCCTCCTCGTTGTTCATGTCCAGTCTCCTCACTGTTCATGTCCAGCCTCCTCACCGTTCATGTCCAGCCACCTCACCGTTCATGTCCAGCCTCCTCACTGTTCATGTCCAGTCTCCACACTGTTCATGTCCTGCCTCCTCGCTATTCATGTCCGGCCTCCTCACTGTTCATGTCCAGTCTCCTCACTGTTCATGTCCAGCCACCTCACCGTTCATGTCCGGACTCCTCACTATTCATGTCCAGCCTCCTCACTGTTCATGTCCAGCCTCCTCACCGTTCATGTCCAGTCTCCTCACCTTCCATGTCCAGTCTCCACACTGTTCATGTCCGGCCTCCTCGCTATTCATGTCCGGCCTCCTCACTGTTCATGTCCAGTCTCCTCACTGTTCATGTCCAGTCTCCTCACTGTTCATGTCCGGACTCCTCACCGTTCATGTCCAGCCTCCTCACCGTTCATGTCCTGCCTCCTCACGGTTCATGTCCAGTCTCCTCACCTTCCATGTCCAGTCTCCACACTGTTCATGTCCAGCCAACTCGCTATTCATGTCCGGTCTCCTCACTGTTCATGTCCAGCCTCCTCACTGTTCATGTCCCGTCTCCTCACCGTTCATGTCCAGTCTCCTCACTGTTCATGTCCAGTCTCCTCACTGTTCATGTCCGGTCTCATCACTGTTCATGTCCAGCTTCCTCACCGTTCATGTCCTGCCTCCTCACCGTTCATGTCCAGTCACCTCACCTTCCATGTCCAGTCTCCACACTGTTCATGTCCAGCCTCATCGCTATTCATGTCCGGCCTCCTCACTGTTCATGTCCAGTATCCTCACCGTTCATGTCCGGACTCCTCACTGTTCATGTCCAGTGTCCTCACTGTTCATGACCAGCCTCCTCACTGTTCATGTCCACTCTCCACACTGTTCACGTCCAGCCTCCTCACTGTTCATGTCCACTCTCCACACTGTTCATGTCCCGTCTCCTCACTGTTCATGTCCACTCTCCGCACTGTCAATGTCCGGCCTTTTCACTGTTCATGTCCAGCCTCCACACTGTTCATGTCCAGCCTCCTCGCTGTTCATGTCCAGCCTCCTCGTTGTTCATGTCCAGACTCCTCACTGTTCATGTCCAGCCTCCTCACTGTCAATGTCCAGTCTCCTCACTGTTCATGTCCTGCCTCCTCGCTATTCATGTCCAGTCTCCTCACTGTTATGTCCTGCCTCCTCGCTATTCATGTCCAGCCTCCTCACTGTTCATGTCCTGCCTCCTCGCTATTCATGTCCGGCCTCCTCACTGTTCATGTCCAGTCTCCTCACTGTTCATGTCCAGTCTCCTCACTGTTCAGGTCCAGCCTCCTCACTGTCAATGTCCGGCCTCCTCACTGTTCATGTCCAGTCTCCTCACCGTTCATGTCCAGCCTCCTCACTGTTCATGTCCACTCTCCACACTGTTCATGTCCAGCCTCCTCACTGTTAATGTCCAGTCTCCTCACCGTTCATGTCCAGCCTCCTCACTGTTCATGTCCACTCTCCACACTGTTCATGTCCAGCCTCCTCACCGTTCATGTCCAGTCTCCTCACTGTTCATGTCCACTCTCCACACTGTTCATGTTCAGTCTCCTCACTGTTCATGTCCAGCCTCCTCACCGTTCATGTCCTGCCTCCTCGCTTTTCATGTCCAGCCTCCTCACTGTTCATGTCCAGTCTCCTCACTGTTCATGTCCTGCCTCCTCGCTTTTCATGTCCAGCCTCCTCACTGTTCATGTCCAGTCTCCTCACTGTTCATGTCCAGTCTCCACACTGTTCATGTCCTGCCTCCTCGCTATTCATGTCCAGCCTCCTCACTGTTCATGTCCAGTCTCCTCACTGTTCATGTCCAGTCTCCTCACTGTCCATGACCAGCCTCCTCACTGTTCATGTCCAGCCTCCTCGTTGTTCATGTCCAGTCTCCTCACTGTTCATGTCCAGCCTCCTCACCGTTCATGTCCAGTCTCCACACTGTTCATGTCCTGCCTCCTCGCTATTCGTGTCCGGCCTCCTCACTGTTCATGTCCAGTCTCCTCACTGTTCATGTCCAGCCTCCTCACTGTTCATGTCCAGTCTCCACACTGTTCATGTCCAGCCTCCTCACTGTTCATGTCCAGCCTCCTCACCGTTCATGTCCAGCCTCCTCACTGTTCAGGTCCAGCCTCCTCACTGTCAATGTCCGGCCTCTTCACTGTTCATGTCCAGTCTCCTCACCGTTCATGTCCAGCCTCCGCGTTGTTCATGTCCAGCCTCCTCACTGTTCATGTCCAGCCTCCTCACTGTTCATGTCCAGCCTCCTCACGTTCATGTCCAATCTCCTCACCTTCCATGTCCAGCCTCCTCACTGTTCATGTCCAGTCTCCACACTGTTCATGTCCAGCCTCCTCACTGTTCATGTCCAGCCTCCTCACCGTTCATGTCCAGCCTCCTCACTGTTCATGTCCAGTCTCCTCACTGTTCAGGTCCAGCCTCCTCACTGTCAATGTCCGGCCACTTCACTGTTCATGTCCAGTCTCCTCACCGTTCATGTCCAGCCTCCTCACTGTTCATGTCCGGACTCCTCACTATTCGTGTCCAGCCTCCTCACGTTCATGTCCTGCCTCCTCACCGTTCATGTCCAGTCTCCTCACCTTCCATGTCCAGTCTCCACACCGTTCATGTCCAGCCTCCTCGCTATTCATGTCCGGCCTCCTCACTGTTCATGTCCAGTCTCCTCACTGTTCATGTCCCGACTCCACACTGTTCATGTCCAGTCTCCACACTGTTCATGTCCAGCCTCCTCACTGTCCATGACCAGCCTCCTCACTGTTCATGTCCAGCCTCCTCACTGTTCATGTCCAGCCTCCTCGTTATTCATGTCCAGTCTCCTCACTGTTCATGTCCAGTCTCCTCACCGTTCATGTCCGGACTCATCACGTTCATGTCCAGCCTCCTCACTGTTCATGTCCCCTCACCGATCATGTCCTGCCTCCTCGCTGTTCATGTCCAGCC